>NW_007232243.1:18131-45300 GCF_000164805.1 Carlito syrichta | reverse complement strand
GAACCCGCGGGCTCAGGCAGTCCACTCACCTCAGCCTCCCAAAGGCGCGGGATTACAGGCTGAGCCACCGAGCCCGGCCACAGTTATTCTTTACCAGTTTTTTGATCACTACTTATTTGCCAAATGACCAAAGTTGCCTCCTTCTCCAGAGATGAGATATGTCCTCTAACTGTAAATAAATCAACGTTTGTTTGGACACGAGTGAACAGCCTCATTTAACAATGCAGAACTATGTTCCCCGTATTTTGCCATAAAAGCCTTTGAATATAAATATTGGGCTTTGTGGCAAAAATGCCATTAAAAAAATAACTTAAAAGAATATAAAGAAAAGGTGGGGGGACTCTGTTGAAGAGCTTTTGGATAGGTTGTGGTGTTTTTATAAATGCAAATTCCAAGAATGGAAGTGAAATGTGCATGCATTATTGTGAAGAAGCTATTTGGTCTGAAAAGAAATAGAAATGAACTGATTAAGGCGATATGTCATATGAATAGAATAAGGACACCAAAACAAATATGGTCTTTGAGCTCCTGGCATAAAATGCAATGTGTATTTTATTTTTATCCATTCATTCCATAAATATTAGCTAAGTCTCATGCTATTGTTGAAGTCACAAATGTGAATGAGATAGACTCTGGATTCTTACAGTGTAGTATCGGGAGAGACATCAATATAAATACAGATAGTAAAGTATACTATGAGTGAAAGAAGCAACATGCTTACAAGAGGACAAAGCTACTTTGATAGGTAGCCCAAAGAAGATCTCTCCAAGGATATGAGATTTGAGCCAGATCATGATATATTTCTAAGAGAAGAAGAGAAGGAAAAAAAACATTGCAGGAAGGTAGGAAATGGATCTTCGAGTCTCCATTAAGAAACTAGAGCAGTTTATGTCTTAAAAATAACGATGGATGATTACTGATAATTTCCAACATGGCAATTTCAAAGCATTTTACAGGTATTATCCTTTTTTAATCCTCACAGCACTTCTGTGAAGTAGATACTTGTATCAGTTTTCTTCTGCTGTGTGCTCCAAAACTTGGTGACTTTATAACCACCACCAATTATTTGATGTATGATTCTCTGTGGGTTGGTAATTCAAGCTGGAGTTCACGGATGGGGGCTTTGTTGGTCTTCCCCATGAGCCCATGGTCAGCTGCTGGGCCAGGTGGATGGTGGTTGGTCTAGAATGAGCTAAGCTGCGTTGGATTTTTGGGCTCCGTGTGATATCTCCTCTATAATATTTCAGTCTAAGGTTCTTCACATAGCAGTGGGGCAGTTTTCTAAAAGGAGAAGTAGAAGCACACACGCCTATTGAAGTCTAGGTTTGAAACTGGCAAGCAACCATTTCTATTGTCTTTTTGTTGTTGTTGTTTTCTGTTTTGTTTTGTTTTTGAGTTGGAGTCTCACTGTCGCCCAGACTGGAGTACAGTGGCCGCTCCCGGCCACTGCAGCCTCGACCTGCTGGGCTCTGGCAATCCTTCCTCCTCAGCCTTCCAAGTAGCTGGAGCTACAGGCGCGCGCTACCACGTCCAGCTAATTTTGGATTTATTGTAGAGATGAGGTCTCGCCAAGTTGCCCAGGCGGGTCTCGAACCTGCCGGCTCAGGCAATCCACTCACCTCAGCCTCCCAAAGGCGCGGGATTACAGGCTGAGCCACCGAGCCCAGCTATTTCTATTGTCTAAAGCAAGTCACAGTCACAGACAGCCCAGATGCAAGAGAGGGAAAAAACACTCCACTTTGTGATGCGTAGAGTTGTAAGGTCACTTTGCAACAGGGCATAGGCTCAAGAGGAGTACTGTCCTCATTTTGCAAATAATCTTCCATCATACTATTATTATTTCCACTTTACAGATGAAGAAACTGAGGCTTAGACTGAGAGACTATAAAGTATGTGAGCCATAGTTTATTCTTTGAGTTGCTTGCCATCTGAACCTGGGCTCTGCTCTACTGCCTCTCCTTAGCAATATTAACAATATTTTTCATTGTCATCTAAATTATGCTGCATCAGATGAACTCTT
Source organism: Carlito syrichta (assembly GCF_000164805.1). Lineage (NCBI taxonomy): Eukaryota > Metazoa > Chordata > Mammalia > Primates > Tarsiidae > Carlito > Carlito syrichta. The sequence continues at coordinate 43,280 of NW_007232243.1, read as the reverse complement.
CTAACCTAAGGTTTTTCATTTCTCATGAATGAAAGAAAGCTTGCTCTGACTTTTCTATTTTGTGTGCAAATAGTTTCAAAGTTTGCATTTGTGACAATGTATTAATTGCCCTACCTATTAACTGGAGTGACAAATCATCACCTAGAAAATAGGGTCATGGGGTTTAAGAGTATAGGCACAGGGAGAAGGCAATGTTCTGTCTCTCAATAGGGAGATGTGTGTCACAGATGCATGTATTTATTAATATGTTGAAGCTTTATACATTTCATTGCTTATAAAATTTACCTTAAAAGAAAAATATAAGATCTCGGAACAAATAATGAACTTTAAGTTTATGCAATATAAATTGGAGAAGTGTACTGATATCTGCAACTTATTTGGAAATAAATTTAAAAGATAGTATGGGCTGATGGATAAACAGAGGCATGGATAAATGATAGATATATAATATATAATTATAAAATATATTAAATTAATTACATTAAGTATACTATAATTGTAGAATGCAGATGATTAAGTTCCCTCTAAAATTCTCTCATAATAAAATTGTGAGCCGGGCTCGGTGGCTCAGCCTGTAATCCCGCGCCTTGGGAGGCTGAGGTGAGTGGATTGCCTGAGCCTGCGGGTTCGAGACCCGCCTGGGCAAGTTGGTGAGACCTCATCTCTACAATAAATCAAAAAATTAGCCGGGCGTGGTAGCGCGCGCCTGTATTTCCAGCTACTTGGAAGGCTGAGGCGGAAGGATCACCAGAGCCCAGCAGGTCGAGGCTGCGGTGGCCGGTAGCGGCCACTGCACTCCAGTCTGGGCGACAGAGTGAGACTCTAACTCAAAAAAAAAAAAAAAAAAAAAAATTGTGAAGAACAAAATTTAAACTCTGGGATTTTGAAGCAAAGTTTGAGACTAAGCTCTTGGTTTGAAACTTGCTATTTCTAACATCTTGAGAAACTTCCAGAATGTACTCAAGTCTCAGTTCCTCATATATAAACTGGAGAAGATATTGATATCTAATCCATAAAATTGTGAATTAAATAAAGATGAGAGTAAAATAAACATGAATATGTAAACAACGCTTCACATTATGTGTCAGACATGTTGCTAAGCACTTTCCATGTGAATGCTTTATACTGTCTTTAATAAATAGTAAAGACTATCTAAAGACATAAGATGTGCTTGAAATCCTTTCAATTATAAAAGTTTTCTACCAGAATATCTATAATATCTCCTGATTCATTCTTTCCAAAAACCCAATAATTCTATTGAACAAATAGTCATGGTATAGCCATATTGTAGCATGTATCAGTACTTCATCTCTTTTTATGAATGAGTGAAAGGCTTAGTATCTAGATTTAAATACTTTTATATGCCTCTTTATCAAATGGCTTAAAGTGAGATCCTGATAAACATCTTTTAATCTTTAGTTTAATAAAGATAAACAAGACAATTCTGAGAAGGAAGAAAATCCAGGGCAAAGAAAAAATAAAACCTGGTTAAATTATTAAAATGTTCCTCAATAAAGTGACTAAAAACGCAAGGAGGAAGGGGAAAAGGGAAATTTCTGTAAAATTCATCAGCATTAAGTGAGTCTACAAATATCACAGGATCAGTACCCCAAAGAGTCAGCTCGACTTCCAATCTTTCCCCTGGTAAAGCTTTTCCAAGTTTTGCTGAGTGATGTCAATGCAAAGTTTTCCCAAACTTCCTGGAAATTTTACAAGCAATTCACTAGAGATACAAAAAATATCTGGGGCCTCATCCAACAGCATTCCTCTATGAATCTTGACTCTCAATTTGTCTTTTATTTTTCTTAATTGGGATTGTGCAATTTTGACCTCATCTCTACAACAAATCAAAAATTAGCCGGGTGTGGTAGCGTGCGCCTGTAGTTCCAGCTACTTGGAAGGCTGAGGCGGAAGGATCGCTGGAGCCCAGAAGGTGGAGGCTGCGGTGGCCGGGAGCGGCCACTGCACTCCAGTCTGGGCGACAGAGTAAGACTCCAACTCAAAAAAAATAAATCAATAAAAATAAATAAATAAATAAATAAATAAAGATTTACAATTGAGGAGACAAGCAAAATGTAAAATTTAAAGAGCAAATAACAAATACGAAAATGATAATCTTTTTTAATCCTACTGTGGACAATATTGTTTTTTTCCTTATTTAGTAATAGATCAGATTTTTCACCCAGGCATTCTTTTAATTAACTCTAGTGTATCATAAATTCTTAGATTAAACCTTATTGGAGTTTATTAAGTGAAAGTTTTAACCTAATAGGCTCGTGAGCAAAGCAAAATCAATGTTTAGGATAAAGGGGATATTTCCTAAACTGGGAAAGAAAAAAAAAAGGCAGAAGAAAAGCTCACGTCTTAAATTTTCTCCAAAACTCGGTTCTTTTGTATTATCAGCATTTTATTCATTGGTTTTTCTTTGTGTGTCTTCTAATTTTGTTATCTGGGCATGTCTCAGTGTGAGTACCAAATATGAGACCGACTAAGCTTTCGCTGCACCTCAGACAAAATCTTATTCTGGGTTATTAGACAGTGTCTGATGATGCCGACTTCTCACTGGCTTAGCAAGCACAGCCTCCGGGAGAGGCTTTTTTTGGGGAAAGATCGCTCAGGAAAAATGTGTGTGCTTCTTGACGAGCCGTTCCAGGTTGGGTGTCCCTGAAAGTATATGGGGGTGGTGTCCCTTTAAGCACAAGGAAAGGGCAGGTCCTGCTGTTATCCTTGACCCTCTGACAAAATAGTCAGACGCTGTTTGTAAAAGAGCCAAGTAATTAAAAGTATCCCAGGGTTATGGTGAAATAGGGCAAGTAAAATACGCTCCTGGATACCAGCTCTCTTTCAGGACCAGCTCTTTTGTATTTTCTCTCTATTTTGTTTTCTCCTTTATTTCAATTTTTCATGGCACAGTTTCCTCTCTCCTACATTGTTCTTCTGTGCCTGTCAGTTGGTAAAATGATAAGTACCCTTATTACTGCTTATCTAGCTGAAGGTCTATCTGGAGCTATTTGCTTCCCACGTTACCCCCAAACTCCTGCATTGTATTTGTTTCTCTTAATTTCAGAACAGATTGTTAATCATTAAATGTAATATGAGAGGGTACAGGAATAGATTCAGTTACAAAGGGAGAGAATGGAATGGTTTTTGGCATTTCGTAGGTATTTTTCTCTATGATGATGTTTCTAACAGAGAGGGTTTCTAACGTGAGAGATTTGGGGTGTGCCCTTTGACTGTCTCTAGGTTGACAACATATTCCATTTAATCAAAAACAGTCTGAGTATATGCCTGTTGTTCTGGCTTTATTATTAACAGCATGTCTTTTCATTTTCAAAGTGTTTTGAATTAGATGGTAGACTGTATAGTCATCCTACTGTCTTTGTGGCTTGTTGGGTAATTGCTTGATAAACAGAGAAATTAGTTGCAATGTTATTTGTAGAGTTTATAAAGCCCTTCTCCTGGTAGTCCCTCTTACTTCTGTTATTAAATTACTATTTGTACTGTTAGACTTTAGAATAGAAACAATTAGTTATTGTTCAGATAGTCTCCATATCTCTAAGTACTATTCGGAAGAAAAAAAGCGTGTGGCTTTGAGTCAGGTAGAGTGGATTAGAACCTGTTGTACCACTCAATGACGATGTGACTTCAGGCAAACTATTTACCTTCTCTGAGTCTAAGTTTCTTGACCTGCAATTTACACAGAGTAATTTCTGTTCTGGACTGTCATAAGGATTAAATAACAGATGTTTATAGTTATATGATTATATTAAGCCACATATCATCCATCCATCCATCCATCCATCCATCCATTTTATCCACTCTCCATTATTTAAGCATAGTACCTTGCACTGCAACTGGAAGTAGTTTAAAATGATAAGAATGTATTATTTTGCTTAGACAAAACATTAAATTTATATGTTGAAGGGTAATTAATTCATTTCCTCCAAACTGGGCTCATCCTAAGGCTGCTTCCTCAGGGCTGCAACCTAGCTGCTGCAGCTCAAGGCATCACTTCCACACCACAATATCCAGAGGCAGAAGAAAGTGCCGCCTCTATTTTGTGTCTTTGTGAGGAAACTTCACCCAGAAGCCTCTCACCATTTTCTCTTTCCTTTCTCTTTGCCCTGAACTACATCAGGTGCCAAGATACTTGGTTGTTATTGGGAAAGGGAATGGGATCCTCAAGATGAGCTGGCCAACAAAGGTCTCTGCAATGGAGAAAATTGGGTGTTTTATTAAATTAGGGATCTGTGTGCTAGCAGCAGTGTATGAATGTGCCATGCGTAGATATGGTATGGGCATCTGGATAGCTGAATTTCAGCCAAGGATGTGACATCTGATTGCTTCATGAATTTGAGAAAAATCTCATTCCCTTTCATCTACCTGAATATAAAATGTAGTGTTGGCTCCTAGTAGTATAAGGTCCCATCCACCATTAACCTGCTTGGTTTGGCTAACTAAAATACTCTACAGTCCTAAATTCACATGGATACACATTATACTTTCATAATCTATTTCAGATCTACCACATGACTTTTAGATAATGATGAACTGATAAAGGACAGAAGAATAAGAGTTGGAAGCCCTGCATTCAAACCAAGATTCACTGCTTAATAGCTCTAGGACTGTAATTCATTAATGAAAAAGTTTTTTGTAAACTGTAAAGAATGATACAAATCCAAATGATGGCTAGAGTGCATTTGACAAATTACTGGGATTAAAAAAACTTAAAAAAAAAATTCAGGGTCCCTTTTGGAGGTTAGTTAGCTGGGAGATATAGAACACTCGAGACGGTACCTTGAATTTGTTTCCACATCTGCTCCTTGTTTCTTTTGGGAAGGGGGTTGTATATAAGAAGAAAAGCGGGCTTTTACCTAATCTCCTAATCCCAACATGCTCACTGTTGTCCAATTATTTTCATACACCAAGTGTAACTCTGGAACATGAGGATATTTACAAGACTTGTATCGAGTTATGACACTGACAACTAGTAACAAAATAGCCTGCTGTGGCCAAGTACCATGATCTTTCCATCACTTCTTTGCCAGTGTCCTTTGGTGCCCAAGTTCAGATGCAGCCTTTATAAACGGAACAAATAGTCACTGCATTTCGTTGGAAGGCTTCCTGTCGCAAGCACAGGGGTGTTGCTTCTTTTCCCGGCAAATCAAGAAGGGAGGAAGAGCAAGGAATGTGACACTGGTGAGCACCACATGTGTTTCCTTGTGCAGTTCCTTAACCACCATGTCGGGAGAGACACGCGATGAAGGAACACTGAGGGGTCAGTGTTTTTGTGCAGCAGTCAGTTCTGAGTCAAGGTGTCTTATGTCCCAGGACTTTGGATTCCGTGTGTGTGCGAGCATGCCTGCGTGTGTGTGTCTATGGGGGCAGTGGTGGGCTTGGGATATGAGAAACAAGTGAGATCTCCAGCTTCTTTTCAGGGCCAGTATTCTAAAATCCTTGGCTCCTTAAAGAGCCACCTCTACAGAGTTTGTGCACATTTGGGGGAAATTGCACGGTGCAGAATCACAGCTTCAGACGGTGGGTGACCAAATGGCAGTTAGTGGAAAGGACAGGTGCCGGGAGAGCTGGTAACCGCTACCAGTGGATGTCACCGTGTAGGAGCACCGTGGGTGAGTGGCAGCTGCAGAGAGCTGCGCCAGCTGCAGGGAGGCTCCATCAGGGACCACACACTGAGAGGTGCTGCTGGGTGCCACCCTGTGGGCTCTAGTCTGGGCTGTCACAGAGTGCAGCAGATTGAGCTCATGCCAGGAAGTCCTTATAACTTCAAGGTTTTTAATCCTTTACTGTCCGTTGCCTCTGTAAAAAGTGTCCCAATTTTTTTTTAAATGCTTCATCTTTCTTTTCTCTGATTTTGAATCCTTAACATTATTTTCATTAAATGATCATGTTTTACCTTTTTTCCCCCCTCCCTGTCCTGGTGAGAGAGGGAGAGTCTTGAGAAATGAATCTTGTTTAAAAATAAATAAATAAACCACATATATTTATTCAAGAAGCTTCCCGAGAGGTCAACAAGTTGCAGTCAGTTCTCAGCTGTCATTTTCTTTGTTATCATCCACGTACTTTGCTTTTTATCCTCTTTCCCGTCTTCTGGTCATTTTTCTGCTCATTAGCTACTTGAGCTTAGGGTGGGCAAGAAATGAGATGGAATTTTATACCTGTCAAGTTGAAGTCTGGTTAATAGCCATGTGGAGGTACAATGGGCAGAGAAAAGGAAATGAATTCTATATTTGGTAGGAATAGTAGCTGTGGTAGAAAAATTAGTCTTAACTTACTTTTCGTTCCCTGATATTAGTGACAGACTGTGACACAGTCTCCCATATCTGCTATGGTTGAGTCTTACTTTTCAAAATATAGATTCAAAGATTTATAGATACCAGAGGTACAAGAGTCCTTTTCTATCAGCTAAACCTCTCGATTTATACATGAGAAAACTATGATCCAGACACAAAAAGAGACCTACTTTTAGCGATTAGAATGGTCACCATTTATTAAATGCTAGTGAGGATTGAGGTCAGTACCAAAGTCCTAATTTCCCTGTTTCTGACAGTCTTTTCACCATATACCTTGATGTGTCAAGGGTCACAGTGCCCAAATAGTCACACATGTATCAAAGACCATTTAAAGTGAGTGTGTTGTTAAGCCTTTTGTAAGTTTTAATTTTCTTAGCAGTAAGGAAGGTATTTTTCAATCTCTGTATTTCTAGGGTCAAACATAGTTCCGACAAGAAGTACATTCTCATAAGAGATTCAGCTGTTTAAATAACTATTTTATGTCTTCCCTAGTTAAAGATTTTTAAATTATTTATCCAGATTTCATAATTAAGTACACCTAAATTTAGAAATATGAATATTTCTGGCATTCACAAAATTCAAGCTGTTGGTTTGATTTTCCTTTCTGATAACCTGATTTGGTTATTCTGTATGAGGCTGTGGGTCCTTGGTGCTTTCTGGTTTATTGTCTAAGCAACAAGACTGTTTAATGTAGTTCTTGCCTTGTTCAGAACAGATCCACAGCCAACATTATTAATACAATTTTTTTCTTTATTTTATTTTTATATCAATATCCAAAAGGCAGTTGTTGAACACATAACTGCTGGATTCCTAACTATAATTTTTTCTTGATTATGTCATTATTATGATTTTAGTATTCAACTGGCATTTCAGTGCCAGGAAATAATACATGTAATCATTCCACATCATTTTGTAGGTACTGTAAGGGTATCCTAATAAGCTAGAAATTGCAGACTCTGAAGGCAAAATACATCTGGCTTCAGATTTTTGCTCTGCCACACACTGCTGGTGTAGCTGGAAGAGCCTTAGTTTCCTTATTTGTAAAAGCTAGAATCATCCTTGTCCCAAGACAAGAATATGGGTGGAATTGTTTTGAAGACTAAATCTAAGAATCACCCTTAAGTGTTTGAAACATACCATAAAGCATGCTGACTCACACATAGCAAACACCTAATAAATGTTTGATGAATTTGGCGCTCAATAAATACTATTTCTCTACTCTCATCCTCCTTACTTTCCCAAAGTTCTTAATGTGGGTAGCAGTTTGACTGCAGCAGAACTTACCAGATGAAATACCATCTTTTCATTTTTTTGTTTTTTTCTCTGCTTCTATCTGGGCCTTTGAGCAAGCTCTCCTGTCAGAGATGAGAGGGGAGGATGTGAATGGGAAACATATTTTCCATTTAGTCCTCAGTCTATTTGAGCACATCATTCTAGTCAAGATGGACTGGGTAAAAATGCAGTCAGGCTTCTGGGCTTTTTGGTTTTTGGTTGTTCCCTGGAGGGAAGAAATGACTTTTACATCTGTTACTGGATGTGGAAATACTCAGCTGGAGAAGCACGTCTCCACTGAAGGCACTTGGGTCTTTAGGCTCTCAATCACAGCAGCGCTTCCTTGGGATGCTCAGTTTTGCCCTGGAGACCCAAGTTGCAATACTGGGTATCACAGATGTGTGAGTGAAAGCAGTTGATAGAAGACAGAAACTCCACACCTTACAACCCCAAACACAATGGAGTTGCAAAAAAGAAAAAAAAAGTTGATTGGCGTAATAGGACATAACATGCTGACTTCTTAGTGCTCATTGAGGCTCCCTCACCAGCAGCCCCAGGCACAGAGGAAATCATACACTGGCTTATGCTTCAAGGAAAAACAAGCCGCAGCAACACTCCCCTCTGGTATCTCCCCCCAAACCTGCCTGACTTTTAATGGGGATCACCAGGGGTTTTAGTCAAATGTAGTCAGGGTGGTTGAATATCTTCTTTTTTTTTTAGAATTTAAGAAAGAAAAGTTTTTTAAAAAGTAAATTTGAGAGAGAAAGAGAAGGGAGAGAGAAGATTCACCTCCCCAAGGTTGGGGAGGGGGCCAAAGCCAGGATGCATAGCTACAGTCATAGCTTCAAAGAGCACATGGCTGGCCAAAGTCATAAAAGTGATAATATGAGCCGGATTCAGTGGCTCAGCTTGTAATCCTGCGTCTTTGGGAGGCTGAGGTGAGTGGATTGCCTGAGCCTGCGGGTTTGAGACCCGCCTGGGCAACTTGGCGAGACCTCATCTCTGCAATAAATCCAAAATTAGCTGGGCGTGGTAGCGTGCTCCTGTAGTTCCAGCTGCTTGGAGGGCTGAGGCGGAAGGATCGCCAGAGCCCAGCAGGTCAAGGCTGTGGTGGCCGGGAGCGGCCACTGCATTCCAGTCTGGGCGACAGAGTGAGACTCCAACTCAAAAAAAAAGTAATAATACGACCACCTTTGGCCAAGGAGTTTGTGAGTTGCAAATGTCTGAGTTTGTGAATTGCAAATGCTAACAAGTCTCTTGCAGGAATATCTTCTAATCTGCCTTTCTAAAAATGTATCCTGCATGCCACGAAGGAAAGGAAGTGAAAATAAAGCCTCTTCGATTCAAATGAAAAGGCTTGCGTAGCAGGGGTTTTCCGTGGGTTCCCAGCTTTGGAGTACAAGGCAGAGAAGGGAGCTTAAGCGCTGCCTGGATGGGGAGCGAAGTAGTTGGAAGAGGCGAGCTCTGCTGTGGCTGATACTACCTTCTGCAGCTTAAATCCCAGTCCTGCTGAAGGCAGGGCTCTAAACAGAGAAACAACGACAGTAATTGTTCATGAGACGCCTGGCCAGTTGGAAGATTGGCCTTCTGTGGAACTGCTCTACGGATACTGATGACTCCAACACGTCCAGTGTGCTGTGGTTGGATCAGACATTCTTCTCCAAGCCAAGATCGCTTCTAACAGCTGGAGGAAGAACCCATCCCTGCCTCCTCACCTCCTCAGTTCCATTTCTCACTGGAGACCCTCTGAAAGGGGAGTTTAAAATTACTAAATGTCTTCTTGGGAAAGAGCTTTTACTTTCCAGATTGAACTGCCAAAGACCTTCAGGAAACTGAAGAAAGAAAAGAAAAACTGAGTTGCTCTGTCTGGTAAAAGCACTTCTCTAATTTGGTGGCTGCATGGTTATTAGTTGGAGCTGTTGTCTACTCTGAAGTGTTATGTATTTACCTTGGCACACAGAGTTTGGAGGCTGAGCAGCACAGCCTACAGTGACAGCGTGAGGGTAATGAGAGGAAGCACATCCATTGTAGGAGAGCAGGGTTCTGAACATCTTACAAAATTTTTTTCCCCAGAGAAGGGAAACGGGAATATTATCTCATTGCAAAACAGTCATTAAAACATAATTGAGTGCTCACAGATGACAAAAGCTCAGCTAACAATGTCTAACTGCACTTTCAGTGAGAGTGAAAATCAAAATCAATACCCTGACACAAAGCAATAACACAAATTAGAGAGCAATACTAGAAAGATTTTTCTAGGAGGATTTAGAATAGACTCTAGTTGAAAAACTAAAGAAGGAATGAAAACAGAAATCGTTAGCATTGCTCTTAGAGCATGGGCTTGGGAAAATATGGCTGGGGTGGGGGTTGGTAAATGAAAGGTCTTCTTGGAGACATGTGGCAGAGGTGGAATATTTGTGAGCCAAGAACTTCTGGCCTTCCTTCCCTCCTTCCTGCAGACTCCACATGTCATCCTCATGCACCGGTTTGAAGTAGAGGCATGCAGGAGCAGCATTATTTCATCCCATTGACACGTATACCATCATTTCAAATGTATGTCAAGGAAAAATATAAAAAAATAATTCTTTTTAACTATTTACTATACTCATGTTATATTCAGAGTTATCTTTCCTGGATGTAGTTATTGAAAGGTGGTACCTATAGAAACCTAGAAGATATTTAGCTTATTCTTAGTTTAGTCTTTTTGTCTCAGCATAACCATTAGAAAGCCTTCAGACATTCTACTGCAGGACAAGCAGCAGCCTATCCCTTCCCCACTTGACAAATCTCCATCAGATACAAGACCAGGACAACCCAACCTTTCAATTCATTGTTTAGCATAATAATCTCCAGTAAACTTTTAGGTTCCTTGTCAAGGCCGAAAATCAAAGTTTACCCTTTGAGTGGCCAAAGTCATAAAAGTGATAATATGACCACCTTTGGTCAAGGAGTTTGTAAATTGCAAATGTCTAACAAGTCTTTTGCAGGAAAATCGCCTCCAGGCCCAAACTCCCCAAGTTAAACTAATCAACCCTTTGTGACCTATGTGACACAGATAAACTCCACCATGGCAGCAGTCGTGTGACTAACCCACCCATCTGCCTGCTGTCCATCATCTGACGTCAGTACCTGCACTTGCCTGCCCCTTTGTGATGACATAGAGCAGACCACCACCCAATCACCTTAAATGATCTTCCCCATCAAGGGTGGAAGCACCACAAGCAGCCAGTGGCCATTTCCTTGTTAGACTCTGGTGTGGCCATGTGCTCTTGGAGCTATGGCTGTTGCCACACTTCCTGGTTTTGGCCCCCTCCCCCACCTTGGGAAGATGAATCTTCTCTCTCCTTTCTCTTTCTAATTTACTTTTAAATAAACTTTTCTTTCTTTACCTCTTTGTGTGTTGCAATTCTTTGCATTACTCAGATCTCTGGGTTACTGGAGCTGCATCTCCCCTCTCCTTATCTCCATCCACCCTCACCCTATCCAGACCCTAACAGTTATGGGACAGGAATGGATCAACAAAGCAATTATTATACTACTAGCCATAATAATTTGAGGCTATTCTATACTTAGTTTTCCATATTCCCTATATTTCCTGAGTAGATAAGGCATCTCTTCAGTCATTCACATAATCATCTAGCAAATATTGATCAAATGTTTACAATGCCCCAGGCTCTGTGCTAGAGGAAGGGGTGTCCATGTCTCACAAGAGTCTGCAGCTGACTGGGGAGGAAGAGAATCATCACCCCCTTGTGTGCAAAATAAACAAGTTGTGGGAGATCATAAGAGGACACCTAACTTAGCAGCAGGGAGGACGTCCCAAAGAAAGCAACTTCTGTGCTATACCTTAGAAGCTGAGGCAAGGGGTGAGCAGGAGAACACAGTGTCAGCAGAGGGAACAGAGTTTACAGACAGAGCATGTTACAGTTCCAAACTTTTTACTGCCCACGATGGACAGACATTGCTGAATTTTGTGTAGGATGCAGTCATGATCACAATTAACCAGTATAAAAGAGGACTAAGTCTGTTTGGCAATATACTAGTTGAACTTTTCCTCAGAGGCCTGTTAAAAATGAATATTCTAATTCAGCTCTGGGTGGGACCTGGGAGCCTGCATTTCCAACAAGCACCCAAGGAATTTGGCTAATCTGAGGGCAACACTTTGAGTACTAAGAGATCAGATAACCCCAAACACCTCCTACTAAAATACTTAGGAATTCTAGATAAAATATATATTTAAAAAATCCACTTAATTGCATAGCAGACCTCTCAAGAAAATGAAACTCTTCTGGGTCATTAGATGGAGATAGGGAAAGAATGAAAAACCAAAGTAAAAGCAACCACTCCAGCTAGATCTGATAGTCATTTGGGACCTAGGAGATGTATAGGGCAGAAGAAAAGGGCTTGTGTTCACCTGTATTAAAAAGAGTTGAAGGAATTAATACTCTTGCATAAAGTCAGCACTAGCAAAGGGCTAAAACTTATATAAAAGTGTACACTGAGAAAAAGTCTCAAGGACACAAGGACACAAGGTTAAAAGAAAAAAATGCTCATCTTAAGAAGTATGTGGAGACTTTCACAAGAGTTTGTAGCTATTGCTTTTGCCTCCTATGGATTTGGGTTCCAATTTATACACACTTCACTATCTTGGAATTTCAAAGCTGAGAATAACACAAACATGGTCCCAAGTGAATGATAGCTCTAAAGCCAATGGTAAACCTCACTTCCTCAAGTTAGGCCAGACAAGAAGCACACAGATAAAATTCCACCGAAGATAAGAGTACAATGGGAATTTATAAAAAATATGAATAATAATTGGCATGAGCAAGTATCAATAGAAGTATCATACCTTTAAGAACTTTAAATAATAAAATGATTTGAAATTATAAAATAAACATGTTTAAATGTTTAAAATAATTAAAGAGACTAGGTGCAATGGCTCGTACCTGTCATGTCAGAACTTTGGGAGGCTGAGCTGGGAGAACAGCTTGAGGCCAGGAGTTTGAGATGAGTCTGGGTAACATAGTAAGATCTTGTCTTTGGAAATAAAATAGAATAGAATAAAATAAACTAGATTAAAGACATAGAAAAAGGAGTATTGGAAAGGAGTATTACAATATACTATGTAGTTAGATAATTTTTACAATAATCAAATATAATATTAAGAAATACAAAAATTTGAAATTAAAAAAAATATATAGCTACATAAGATAAATTAGATATAGCCGAAGAGAGAATTATTGCAGTAGAACACAGACTAGAGAGGGTAGGGAACAGAAAATGCAGACTGAATGTTTATATTTTGTGTCTGTGAGAAACATTAGTTGAAAGAGACTCAAGATTCAGAAAAGGAGAGACTAACTGATGGTGCAGAGTCCCATATGAGACTGGAAGGCTGGGATTCAAATACAGATAGAAAGTTTAACTGGAGCAGAAAAGCAATACCATACATTAGAAAAGAAAGTAAAAATAAACACAAGTCAGATTATTTATAGGCAGAAATTGAGGAAGTTATTAACCAGTGACTTTACTTTTTTTCTGCGAAGTAAAAACAATTTGTTAAGCACATACTGTGTGTCATTCTTTATTACTATTAATAAAAGTAGAGAAAAAATAGCTATTATTCACATTTTACAAGTGAAGAAACTAAAACCTAACCAGTTAAATAAGTTGCTTGAGGTCCTACTGCACATAAGTGAAAATAAAAAGATTCAAATCCAACCAGTCTACTGTGTGGAAAGAAGTATGCTAGGTTATATGTGGAGTGAGGGAAGAAATAGCAGAATAAGAAGGAGAAGGTGAAAGTACAGAGAAACCTCCAAAGGGGTGAGATGGAGAGAAGGTTAGGCTTGCTCTAAGTAAGCATAGCCCAACTGGGTTTTGAGGACCATGTATTTTCTTCAGAATCCTTTCTTTAGGGATACAAATAGAGCAATTATTAATACCTTTTGGAGATTACATTTGGTACAAGCTTTTTGTAGAACAATTTTTCAATGCCCAATGAAGGTGAAGATGCATAAAATCCAAAAATTCAGCTGATTCCGAAATTCTTTTTTGTCCAAGAGAAATTTTTCTCATGGCACAAGGAGATGTCTACAGGGAACATGCATTATATTTCCACTTGTTTTAGTCTGCCTGGTTGTATATTCTTCCTGTAAGTACCCATGGAATTATGGTTGAGTCTCAAATCATGTGGTAAAAATTTAATCCACAATGTCACAGTCCTCCTCCACACTTCCCACCTGCAACTTTTCCTAGAACAACACCAGTTTTAACCAAGTGGTCACTCTTCTGCTATACCTAATTTTATTTTTAATCTGTACATGTCTCTTAATTTTATGCTGTCTCATTGTGCATACCTAGGCTCCTGAACCCTAGCGGTAGCCTTCCAACTGATCTCTGTGTTTCTCTATTTTCCTGCTTAAATCCACAAAGGAGTTAGTTTAAATTTTTTTAAAAACTTTATTTTTTAAATGCAGTTTTATTATTATTATTATTTTCTTTTTAAAAACAGCTTTATTGAGGTATGACTTACACACCATGAAATACAGCCACTGTAAATGTGCCATTCAATAACTTTCAGTCAGTTTAAAGATTTGTGCATCCTTTCCACAATCCTGCTTTATAACATACATATTACCCCACCTTTCCCAGTCCTGGACAACCACTGACCTGCTTTCTGTTTTTATAAATTAGCCTTTTTGGGACATTTCAAATAAAAGGAATCATATAATATGGAGCATTTTGTGGCTAGTTTTCTATCTTTTTTTCAGAAAGATTTTTATTATTTTATTAAAACTTTTTTTTGATGGCATCTAGTGCTGTTGCCCAGGCTGGAGTGTAGTGGTCTGATCATAGCTCATTGTAACCTCAAACTCCTAGGCTCAAGTGATTCTCCTGCCTCAGCCTCCTGAGTAGCTGGGACTACAGGCATGTATCACTATGTCTGGCTAATTAAAAAAAATTTTTTTTTCTATAGATGGGGTCTTGCCATATTGCCCAGGCTGCAGTTTTAAGTTCACGGCAAAATTAGAAGGAAGGTACAGAGAGTTCCCTCATATGCCCTGTCCCTGATCAGAGAGAGCCTCCCTCATTATCGACATCCTCTACCAGAGCAGAATATTTGTTACAATGAATAAACCTATATTGACACATTATCTTCATCCAAAGGCCATAGTTTATATTAGGGTTCACTCCTGGTGTTGTACATGCTATGGGTTTGAAGAGGTGTATAGTGACACGTATTCATTATTATAGTGTCTTGAGGATCGCTTGAGCCCAGGAGTTTTAGATCAGCCTAGGCAACATACATTGTTTCTACAAAAAAAATTTGAAAAACTAGCTGGACATGGTGGCATGCACCCGTAGTCTCAGCTACTTGGGAGGTTGAGGCAAAAGGATCATCTGAGCCCAAGACGTCAAGGGTGTGGCGACTGGGATCATATCATGCTACTGCCTCTAGCCTGAGCAACAGGGTGAGACCCCGACTGAAAAAAAGAAGAATCTTGCCTAAATCTGGGCTGCGGATGGGGAGAGCCACTAAAAATGAGGCTGCTTTGAAAATAGCAGAATAAGAGCCAACTTGGAATTCTTTGTCTTAGTCTAGAGAATTCTAGGGGGTGAGGAGTGGGAAGAAGGAACTAGGTTAAGGGAACAGCAATATAAAAGAAAAAAAAAAGAAGAGTGGATGAATATTGGAGGCACCTCAGAGCAAAGGAGTGATAAATGTAACCTGTGCCTGAGAGGAACACAAAGGGCTTAATGGACAAGAGTCCATCTGCTATTTCATCTGTGCTGAAGTTCAGTCTGGTATGTGTGCATATATGTGTGTCTGTGGAAAAACTCAAACTGTTTTTTCCCTGCTCTCACACCATAACAACAATCAACAAAGAAGACTTCTGTGACCAAATGTGTGTGGGTTTTTTTCCCCCTCACCAATAAGCAAACAATCAATTCTGCAATAGACACCAGTTGAGTATCCTCCAATTCAATTCTGACGCTATCTACCTAGAGTAGCATCGCATGCCACAGCCTGAGCGCTCAGTCCCACAAGACTACCCTCACCCCAACACTTGTCCTAAGTCTTGGCCTCAGGAACTTCTCATTGACTGACTTCAAGTTGGTGCTTCCATGACTCCCCTCTTTAGGTTCCATTAATTTGCTAGAGCGACTCACAGAACTCAGGTAAATGCCTACATTTCCTGGTTTGGTTACAGAGGGTACTCCAAAGGATACAGATGAAGAGATGCATAGTTCAGGGCATGGTGGAAGAGGCAAGAAGTTTCCATGTGCTCCCTGGTCACACCACTCTCCAGGCAACTGCATGTGTTCAGCTGTCTACAAGCTTCCTGAACTCAGACCTCTCAGGTTTTTATGGAAAGCTAATTACATAGGCATAGTTGGTTAAATCATTTGCGACTGGTGATCAAGTTAACCTTCCGCACTTCTCCCCTTTCTGGAGTTTGGAGGTGGGTCTGGAAGTCCCATCCCTCTAATCACACCTGGGTCTTTCTGGTGACCAGTTCCTAACCTTAAGAGGGGTTGCCAGCCACCAGTCAGTCATTAGCATACAAAAAGACATCACTTTGGAGATTCTAAGGATTTTAGGAGTTGTACGCCAGGAAATGGGGTTGAAGACCAAACACACCATATATAAAGTATATGTGTATTTTTACCTCTAAATAGCTTAGACAACCTAGAGCTGTATTAGGACCTTCAGAGATCCCCACATCCTAAAAAAAATTGTAGCGCTCCTAACATATGTATCTCACAATTAAAATAATACTAAACTATAAGAAGCACTTCCAATATTTCCGAATGATGATTTTTAAGTTAAATTCTTTTATATATATATATAATTGTAAATTCACAGGCACTGGTAAGAAAATAGCATGAAAGACTCTGTGTTCTTTATCCAGTTTCCTTAGGTGATAATACCTTGTGAAACTACAGTACAATATCACAAACAAGAGATTGATGTTAATACAGGTTTTCCAATATCCCCAGCTTTACTTGTATTCATTTATGTGTCTATATCCTGTTATATGCAATTTTATCACATGTGTAGACTTACTTGCACATAACATCGTAGTCAAGATATAGAACAGTTTTATCACCACTATGATTTCTCGTGTTGTCTTTTTATAACCACACTGTAGGGGATTCAAGGCAAGTAGACCATGCAAGCTTTACTGAGCAATGCTTTGACAGTTTTGTACATTGGGCAGGTTCCTTACAGAAAGAGACTGTCCAGAGACTAGGCTATGGGGATCACTATTCAGAAGAGGAGGCCGACAAGGGAAATCTCTACGGAGATCCATCCAGTTATGCTCTATATTGACACTGTGTTCCATTCTATTGTTGATTAATAGTCTATGACAAGAATGTACCACAGTTTATATAATCATTGATCAATTGAAGGACATCTGGATTATTTCCTGTTTTTTTGCTATTATGAATAAAGCTATTAATAATATTAATGTATAGGATTTTATGTAAATATAAATTTCCATTTATCAGGATAGCAAGGAATACAATTGTTGGGTCATATGACAATTGCATTTTACTTTTTCTTTTTTTTTTTATTTATTTTTCCCTAAAAACTGCCGAACTGTTTTTCCAGAATGACTTTATCATTTTGCATGTGTACATCCTGCGGTAATGCATGAATGATTAAATTTCTCTGCATCTTTGCTAGCATTTCGTGTTGTCACTATTTTTTATTTTAGACATTTTGATAAGTGTGTAACAATATCTTCTTTTGAAATTATTAATATACTTTATTTTTAGAGTTGTTTCAGGTACATAACAAAATTGAGCAAAAGAACAGAGTTTCCATGTATCCCCACCTCCACACATGCACAGTCTCCCTCACCATCAATATCCTACCATAATGATGCATTGTTACAACTGATGAATCTACATTAACATGTCAGTATCATTCAAATTCCATAGTTTACATTAAGGCCACTCTTAGTGTTGGGCATTTTATAGGTTTTTACAAATGTTTAATGACAAATGTCCAACATTGTAGTATCTTACAGAATAATTTTATTTCTTATTTATACTTCCCTCTCCCCAAACCCTGATAACATTGGTCTTTTTACAGTCTTCATAGCTTTGCTCTTTCCAGATTGTCATATAGTTGACATCATACTAGGTAGCCTTCTCAGATCGACTTCTTTTACTTAGTAATATGAATTTAGATTCCTCCATGTCTTTTGTGACTTGATAGCTCATTTATTTTTTCAAAAACTTATTTATGTATTTATTTATCAATAGCTTTGGGGGTACAAATAGTTTCAATCTGGGCTTTAAGTGTACCCATCACCTCCACGTATGCACACAGTACCCAAAAAGTGAATTTTTTTTTTTTTTGGCTCTTCTCACCTTCCTCCTTCCTTCATTTAAAATTTTTTTTTCAATAATAGTCCATTGTGTAGAGGTACTACAGTTTACCTGCTGACCTACTAAAGAAAATCCTGGTTGTTTTCAAGTTTCAGCGATTATGAATAAAACTGCCATGAGTATCCTTGTGAAGGCTTTTTTGTGGACATAAGTTTTCAACTCATTTGTGTAAGCACTAAAAAAAAAAACCACACACAAGAAAACACCATTGCTGGATTATATAGTAAGAATGTGTTTAGTTTTGTAAGAAACTGCCAAACTGTCTTCCAAAAAGACTATAACCTCTTAAATTCCCACCAGAAATGAGTGAGTGTTCCTATTGCTCCATATCTTTACCAGTGTTTGGTGTTGTCAGAATTCTGTATGATGACCATTCTGATAGGCGTGTGGTGGCATCTCATTGTAATCTTAATTTGCATTTCTCTGATGGCTTAAGACACGGAGCATCTTTTCATAAGCATGTCTGCCTCCTGTGTATCTTCTTTGGTGAGGTGTATGTTGAAATCTTTTGCCCGTTGTTTAATTCAGGTTGTTCATTTTCTTGTTGAAATTTAAGAGTTTTAGCCGGGCTCGGTGGCTCAGCCTGTACTCCCGTCCCTTTGGGAGGCTGTGGTGAGTGGATTGCCTGAGCCCGCGGGTTCGAGATCCGCCTGAGCAGCGAGACCTCATCTCTACTATAAATAAAAAAATCAGCCGGGCGTGGTAGTGCATGCCTGTAATTCCCACTACTCGGAAGGTTGAGGCAGAAGGATCGCCGGAGCCCAGCAGGCGAGGCTGCAGTGGCCGGGAGTGGCCACTGCACTCCAGTCTGGGCGACAGAGTGAGACTCCAACTCAAAAAAAGAAAAAAAAAAAAGAAAGAAATTTAAGAGTTGTTTTTTTTTTTTAATTTGGTACATTTTGGGTACGGTCCATTATCAGTTATGTCTTTTGCAAATATTTTCTCTCAGTCTGTGTTTGGCATCCTTATTCTCTAGGCAGTGTCTTTTGAAGAGCAGAAAATTTAATTTTAATGAAGTCCAACTTATTAATATTTTTTTCATGAACGTGCCTTTGTTTTGTATCTTAAAATAATTACCATACTCAAGGTCACTGAGATTTTCTTCTATATTATCTCCTAAGAATTTTATAGTTTGCATTTTACGTATGTCTATGTTCCATTGTGAAGTAATTTTTGTGAAGGGTGTAATGTCTGTGTCAATATTCGTGTTTTTGCATGTGACTGTCTAGTTGTTTCAGCAATATTTGATAAAAAGACTATCTTCTCTCCAGTGTATTGCTTTTGCCCTTTGTCAAAGATTAGTTGACTATATTATTTGGGTCTGTTTCTGGATCTTTATCCTGTTCTATTAATCTGTTCGTCTGTTGTTTTACCAATACCACAATGTCTTGTTGACTGTAGCTTTAAGTAGGTCTTGAAGTCAAATAGTGTCAGTCTTCTGACTTTGCTCTTCTTCATTACTGAGTAGCTCTTTCGGTCTTTTTGCCTCTCCATATACACTTTAGAACCAGTTTGTCAATATCCACAAAATAACTTCCTGCGATTTTGATTAGGATTGCTCTGAATCTGTAGATCAAGATGGAAAGAACTGACATCTGAGACAATATTGAGTGTTCCTATTCATGAATACGAAATCTCTCTCCATTTATTTAGTTCTTCTTTTATTTTTTAATTTTTTTTATTTTTTGAGTTGGAGTCTTGCTCTGTCACCCAGACTGGAATGCAGTGGCCGCTCCCGGCCACCGCAGCCTCGACCTGCTGGACTCCGGTGATCCTTCCGCCTCAGCCTTCCATGTAGCCGGAATTACAGGCATGCGCTACCACGCCCGGCTGATTTTTTTATTTATTGTAGAGATGTGGTCTCGCTGCCCAGGCGGGTCTCGAACCCGCAGACTCAGGCAATCCACTTACCTCAGCCTCCCAAAGGCTTGGGATTGGCAGCTGAGCTGCCAAGCCCGGCTTCTACATAGACAACTATGCCATCAGCATACAAAAACAGTTTTATTTCACCCTTCTCAACCAATATACCTTTTATGTTCTTTTCTTATCTTATTGCATTAGCTAGGACTGCACTACAATGTAGAAAATGAGGGGTGAGAGGGGATATCTTTATCTTGTTACTGATCTTAGTAAGAAAGTGTCTAGTTTCTCATCATTAATTAGGATGCTAGTTGTATGTTTTTTGTATATGTTCTTTTTCAAGGGGAGAAAGTTCTCCTTTATCCTTATTTGAAGAGAATTTTTTTTTTTTTGTCATGTATGGTTGTTGGATTTTATTAATGCTTTTTTTGCACCAGTAATATAATTATGTGATTTTTATTCCTTAGCCTGTTGATGTGATAGATTATGTTAATTTATTTTAAATGTTGAAATAGCCCTTCATACCTGAAATAAATTTGGTTGTGCTGCATGATTCTTTTTACAGTGTTGAATTAAATTTTGTAGTATTTTGCTGAGGACTTGTGCATCAATGTTCATGGCTGATATTGAACTCTACTTTTTCTTGTAATGTCTTTGTATGAATTCGGCAATACTCATAAAATGAGTTAGCACATGTTTCTTCTTCTTCTGAGAGAGATTGTACAAAACTGTAGTTGGTTGTTTCTTAACTGTTTAGTGAATTCGCTAGTAAAGCCATTTTAGCATGAGATTTCTTTTTGGGAAATTTTCTATTACAAATTCAATTTATTTAATGGTTATGGGATTATTCAGGTTGTTTATTTCATTGTTTGAGTTTGATGGCTTATAATTTTCAAAAAAATGTATTGATTTCCTCTACATTACCTAAATTATGACTGTCAACTGGTTAGTAGGATTGTTTATTATTCATTGAATGACTGGAAGATCTGCAGTGACATTTCCTGTTTAATCTTGAGATTGATCATTTGTGTCTTTTCTCCTTTTTTTAAAAAGAAATCTTTGTCAGTCTTGCTAGATGTTTTATACATTTTATTAATGTTTTGTTAAAGAACCTGCTTTTGTTTTTTATTTTAAAGATGTAGGGTACAATTTCAGGGTTAGGTACATATGTGGTCAGTTTTTTTTCTATTGTTTAAAAATGAACATGTAGAAACCAAAATTAAAAACAGTATCATTTACCATTGTATTTTAAGCTTTATTGATTTCTGCGATTATCTTTATTATTTCTTTGTTTCTGTTTGCTTTGGTTTGTTTAGATCTTTTTTATTCTTGTTTCTTGAAATAGAAATATAGATTTTGAATTGAGATTTTTAGGCTCTAATGTAAGTATTTAGTGCTATAAGTTTTCCTCTCAGTATTATTTTAGCAGCTTCTTACAAATTTTAATAGATTGTGTTTTCATTTTCATTTAGTTCTGTGCATTTTTGTATTTCCTATGAGATTTTATTGATTTGTGAGCTTTCTCTTCGCAGTGTGTTGTTTAATGTCCAAATGTTTGACGAATTTCATGTTTTCTTTTTGTTATTGACTCTTGCTCTGGTTTTATTATGGTTAGAAAACATACTCTAAATGACTTCAAGTCCTTTATATTTGTTGAGTTGTTTTATGTCCAGTATGACTTCACTTGGTAAATGTTCCATGGGGACTTAAAAAAAAAATTGTATTAAGTTATTGGTGGGAGGAGTGTTCTGCAAATGCCAATTATCTTTTTTTGGTTTGTGATATTGATCAGTTCTTCTGTACCTTCACTAATTTCCCATCTGGTAGTTTTATCTGTTGCTCATGGTGGGGTGTTATGTCCCCAATCATGATGTTTCTAAAATATATATACCTTATATAAACACTAAACTTATTTTGCTGGTGCATTATACACATGCTTGGTTGGACTATTGGGTAATCAAGCATTGATCTTGGTCATAAAACTATATTTCAGACTCCCAATATGATTAGTTTGAACAGTTCTATGATTAGTTAATAACTGTAATGGACTTCTGTTTAAAAAATTTTTAATTTGGGTTAGACAGTAATATCCTATTTCTTGATTTTTTTTCAATTATTTGTATGACTTTTAAATTTTTAAGGATTTTATTTAAGAATATTTGTGCTGAACAAAGTCTCAGAGAATAAGATTTAAAAATTTTTAGTGGAATCTTCCAGATTTTGCCATTTTGAAATAATCTGACATCTAGTATACCACATAAAATGTCAAATATACCTACATATCTATACATCTATATCAGCATCACATCCAAATTGGTATTCACAATACTTTGCCATTTGATAAAATGTCTGTCATTCAAATATCATATAACTAAATTTGACATTGTTTTATTTTTAAAAGCAGTGAATTAATTTGGTACTTTCGATATCAATACAGTACATTTTTATCCAATTAAAAATATAATTAATATTAACTTTCACAAGTAAAGTGAAAGGATTTATTGGACACAATGACTTAGGGTAGTATTTTTCAACTTAGATATTTAGATCTAAGGTTACTAGACTCTTCGTTAATAATTAGTCAACTGAGTTTAATATGTATCAGTCACTGAATAGTAAATCAGCAGCAGCACATATCATTGTGTACCAAGTGCCTTTTGATAGTAGTTAATCGTAACAGAATTCAATATGCAATAATATATAGTCACTATTAATTATTTTATTTTGGCACAATAGTTGTTTTTAAAGCTACCCAATTATGCTTTATCATTTAGTCCCCTTTATCTGATTAGAGTTGAGATTATTTTTTAGGTCAAGGAAAATTCCAACGTCAATTTGTATTTATCTGTTTATACTTTGTCACTTTTAGTTTTGAAATTTAATCTGAACAACAGAATTAGTTCTCATAGGGATCATCCTCATTATTATTAGCAGAATGAATGTACTCTAATTAGCAAAACCAAGGAGTCATGTACTGTCACAATCAAGCTTCTGAGACTGCTTTAAAAGTTTTCTAAACTAAGCCAGACATATTTCATCCATTGACTTTTTTTGTTATTTTTTATGTACTCTTCTCTCACACCTTGTAGCTATTATATGTCAGGTTAGACAAAAATATTTATTGAGAATTTATCAAGTTCTAGTTATTTGGTTATTTTGATGAGCAAGAGATGCGACCTTGCCTTTATGTAGTTTATAAACTGACTGAGACAAACATACATGATATACTTACATGTAACTGATTAAAGAATTCCAAATATGCTAAGGTGCTATGAAAGAGAAGTAGTAGGTAATTTACATCACATTATCAAGAAAGTCCTCCCTGACCAAATGACAATTAACCTGACACCTGAAAAATGAGAAGGAATTAGCTAGGCAAAATGAAATTGTAAAATTTGCATTTATAAGGAGCCAAGGAAGAAAAAGCACGGCATATTTAGGGGATTGAATTCAATATGGCTGGGAGAGGAAATATCTGAGAAAAGACAGATCTGGAGAAAGAAACAGAGACTAACTTATAAGAGTGCCTGTGCATTATGTTAAAGACTGCTCTTGTAATCAGCCCAGCATGGTGGCACATACCTATAATTCCAGTAATTTGGAAGACTGAGGTGAGAGGATAGCTTAAGCCCAGGAGTTCCAGACCAGCTTGTACAACATAGTAAGATCCTATCTTTTTAAAAATAAAAATAAAGATGAATAAAAACTTTGCTTTTAGTTTACACCCAATGCAAAGTCTTTGAAGAATTTAAACTCGGGAATGTCATGATCATATTTACATTATCAATAATAAAATCACTATGAGAGGGTGGAGGGGGTGGAGTTTCAGGTAAAATTACAGTTTTAATCTGTAGCTTATATAACTCAATGACATATGCCACAAATCAATTACTTCTGTGAAATTACTTCTGTGTGTGATTATAAATTCTAGAGACCCTTATCTGGGTAAGGCTTATCTGCTGTTCCTATGAAGCAAGATCCAAAAACAGCAGATAAGGCAAATGTGTGTGGCTAGCATTGGAAAGGCCTGAGCACCTCCTCTTGGGGCAGAGCTGTGCCAGTTTCCAATTGATTCTGCCAAAACTTAAGATTTGAGTCATCATTGCAGAGGAGAGCAGAGTGAAAACACATGGACATTTCCCCCATCAAAGTGAGTTTCACCTGAGTTTCACAGGAAGAAGTAAAGATTTATTTTTACTTTTTAAAAAACTAAATATTTTAGAAAAATATTGCTTAGATGTTTCTGAGAGGTCAGAATTGTATGGTAAGATTATAACTACTGGTAAGAAGTTGTTTATCTTCTTCACACAAAAAAATAGCCAAAGTCTTAGATATGTGAATAAAACTCCATAGTTTTGATGTGTACATTTATATTTAACCACTAAATGCCATCATTGACATCTTTTCAGTCCTTTAATTTTTGTTGTCTTTTTTGCTTCTAACATAGTAGAATTTTATGTATTTGTGGGTAAGGGGATTGGAATTTATTAGGAAACTATGGACCACAGGCCAACCCCAGTCCACTTTGTGTCGTGTTGGCCCTTAAGCTAAAAGTCTTTTGTTTTTTGTCTTTCATTTTATTTTCCCTTCTACAAATGGTTAAGAAAACAGAAAGTTAGCATTCGTTTGTGAAATTATTTACTTTGATTATGAAACATGAAAACCAATATACAGAATATGTCCAGAACAGAGCTGGAGAAGATCAAGGTAGGAATAGAGACCATATTTAATATATTCAAAAAAGACAGTTTCCAATCCTGTTCAAGAGGGTTCTATGATATAAGAACCCCCCCATGTTATACAATTTTGCAAAGCATTTTATTTATCTTCCTCAAAAAATCACGTAGACACCATTTTGTTACCTCATTTAAAATAAGGTATTTGAAAATATACTAATATTATTTTTTAAAGTATTGTATAATTTATATTTTCTACTCATTCAATCTGAGCATTTTCCCTAATTATAAGTGTAAAATTAATTAGACTCCACTGTATTGATTTTGCATGTTTTAATGACTTTTTTCTAAATACAGGACAATCATTTGTATTCATTAGTGTTCTGAAAAAGAAGTAAAGCAATTATACCAAAACTATCATGAGATTATAATTTATGAAGTTATTAATTAACTATATGCCAATTACTCGTGTGCTAGAGAGAAAAAAGAAAAAAAATACCAAAAAGGTAGAGAATAAATTTTTGTGCTTGAGAATCTCAACCTATGCTAGGGACAGGAAAAAAATTATTATTATTATTTTTTGAGTTGGAGTCTCACTCTGTCGCCCAGACTGGAGTGCAGTG
>NW_007232243.1:0-18111 GCF_000164805.1 Carlito syrichta | reverse complement strand
TTTATTGTAGAGATGAGGTCTCGCCAAATTGCCCAGGCGGGTCTCGAACCAGCGGGCTCAAGCATTCCACTCACCTCAGCCTCCCAAGGTGCGGGATTACAGGCTGAGCCACTGAGCCCGGCTAGGAAAAAAAGTAAAGACCCAAAGAAAAACCAAATAACCAAACCAAGGAGAAAAAGGGCATCTGTTTTCTGTGTTGACCAGAGTAATAGCAAATTTCTGGTAGGGCTCGGTGGCTCAGCCTGTAATTCCGTGTTTTGGGAGGCTGAGGCGAGTGGATTGCCTCAACCCGCAGGTTCGAGACCCACCACGGCAACTTTGTGAGACCTCATCTCTACAATAAATCAAAAATCAGCCGGGCGTGGTAGCGCGCGCCTGTAGTTCCAGCTACTTGGAAGGCTGAGGCGGAAGGATCGCCGGATCCCAGCAGGTTGAGGCTGCGGTGGCCGGGAGCGTGCCACTGCATTCCACTCTGGACAACAGAGTGAGACCCTGATTCAAAAAAAAAAAAAAAAAATTTCAAAACTTTTAGAATCTTTTCCTTGTTTCTTGTTATATGATCATAGTGAAAAGTATTTTACAAATTGGTTAGTTTAGATAAAGATTAAAAGTAGTGTTAGCTTTAGACATATTGATAACTTATCCCACAGAAAGATAGTTTAAATATGATAAAGTTAGGTGCTAGGAGATATGATGGCTGGTTTTCAGACATTTGCTAGTGAAAAGATACAGATATGACCTCCCCCTCTTGCTTGTTTCAAGATAAAAACTCCACAGATGAAAGTTCTATGTTGTGACACACCCAGATTTGGTTGTAGTCAATTAAGATTATCAGTGTTTTTGATATGATGTTTTGATATCAGTGATAATCAATTATTTTAAATAATTCTCAATTGAAAGTCAACTAACTGATACTTCTCAGGGAACTATATCGTTATTATGAAACACTCCAAGGTCTGTTTGAAGCAGAGTAATAATCACACTTTCTCAAATAAATAAATAACCTTACGTAAGTATTAAGACAACACAATCTGTTGTCCAACTTTTAAAAAACGTTACTCATGCCTTCTGTTGATTTAAGTTAGAAAACCTAAAGGCATGAAGCTTTTACCTCTATTCCCCCAAGATGCTCAACCCCAATAAAATAATAACTTTGGGCTTCTGCTTCCTGAGGCTTTTGACAGATTTGCTCATGTAGGTGCCTCTGTTGCCTTGCTCATTCCTTGGGTGCTTTTTCCTTTTCCTGAGTACAATCATAGCCCTGTTTATTCTGCAGCAGAGATTTGACAGTCTGTATCCTATGTCTGCCCATTTATTTGTAACACAGTAAGATATATTGTCAGCCCCTGGGTGAAAGTTATTAGATTAGTACCAGAGCTTATGTGTTTGACTGTGCTGAGAACAAGATGTGAAAAATCAGGGCTTTGCACTCTTTTGCTTAGTGTTTCTGTTTTGTCCACTAATGAATCAGATTTGTATCTAATATTTTAAGTGAAGGGCTTATTTGTCCACAGAGTTCAGAGTGCTAAGCTTGTTGCTTAGAAGCAAATATCCTTTCACTGTTGAGGGAGCATCTACTGGATTAGGCAGAGTCTATAGGGCAGGATGAGTAAAGGATGCTATTGACTTTGAACACTCACCCAAGTGGAGTAATTTATATCATCTGGTTATTTGCTGTGTGGTAGGTGGGAAGAACTATTTAACAAGTCAATGGCATAAATTCTGATGCGTGATTAGTTACCTAGATTGAAAGTAACTGTCAATATAATGTAACTAAATATTCTAGAAGGAGCTCTGCCTCAGCAAGAGCAGAGCTCCTTCTTGTAAGGCCACTGTCTTGATTTCTTTTTTTTTTTTTCTTCACTTCCTTTTCCATTTTTTTAACTTGTAAGTTAATTTTTGTTGTGCTAATAAGATATTGGGATGGGTGGCTCTGCAAAAAAGGTCTTTTCCTTCTTGGTTTTATGATGGATAGATATTACAAATTTATCCCTGAATTCTGTCAAGTTAATCTTCTAAATGTTTTGCACTTCTCTCCATTATACCTTGACTGTAGTGCTGGCACTTTGTCACTTGTCTGGACTTGGGTGGAGCCTCTAGAACTGTGGTCCCCAACCTTTTTGGCATCAGGAACCAGTTTTGTGGAAGATACTTTTTCCACAGATAAGGTTGGGAGTGTGGATACATCAGGCATTAAATTCTCATAAGCACCAAGCCTAGATCCCTCGCCAGCACAGTTCACAATAGGGTTCATGCTCCTATGATAATCCAATGCCCCCACTGATCTGACAGAGTTAGGAGCTCCCCTGGCGGATGCAATACCTCCTGCTGTACAGCCTGGATCAGTCCCAGTACCAGTCCATGGCCTAGGGGTTGGAGATCCATGCTCTAGAAGACTCAAAGTCTATGTACTCTCAGGCTTCTTTCTAGTTTATTCTCCACACCGCACCAGGGTCATCACCGAGAAAGGAAATTGATCATATGACCCTTCCCTGGCTCAAATCTCTTAATCACTTCCAATTGCTATTGGAATAAAGAGAAAACCCTCATTAATCAAGTATGTGGATTACCTCTCATTAATCCGTGTGACCCTTCACATGAATATTTACAGAGTTTCTGTTTGTGCTTATGTGTCTTCGGCAAGGTCTCCTGGTGCTCACTTTGGAAGCTGTAGGATCCACTGTCCACATCTTCAGCCTGACTGTGAGCTTTCCCTCACCAGGCACACAGGGCTTTCTTGCCGTCTCTTATCCTGATTCTATTCCCCCTTTGTCACAAGCATCTTCTTCCTCTTCCAGTTCCAGTAAGTTCTGCCATTTTTGCTAATCATTTCATCTCCAGTGCTTGACACCAGGGCCTGATGTACAATAACCCTCCATGAGTAATTTCTAGCCCTTTGGTAATAACCCATAAAAAATATTGGGTTTTTTTGTCTCCACTTTGACCTGCTGTACTTCAATTGGTGACAATTGTTATTTGCTACTGATCTGATATTCTTTCAGGAAAATGGAGTGCAAAACTTCTTTTACAAAGTATATAAAGTGAATGGTTATAAATAATGATACAAAACCATCATTGCCTTCACATGTTGAACTTATTCTCTCCCTTTTTTTTTTGTTTGAGTTGGAGTCTCACTCTGTCACCCAGACTGGAGTGCAGTGGCCGCTCCCGGCCACCGCAGCCTCAACCTGCTGGGCGCCGGCAATCCTGCCGCCTCAGCCTTCCAAGTAGCTGGAACTACAGGAGTGCGCTACCACGCCCAGCTAATTTTTGATTTATTGTAGAGATAGGTCTCACCAAGTTGCCCAGACAGGTCTCGAACCCGCAGGCTCAGGCAATCCACTCACCTCAACCTCCCAAAGCGCTGGGATTACAGGTTGAGCCACCGAGCCTGGCTTCTCCCCTTTTATTCATTATTCTAAGTTCATGAGTGTTTATTTAGCATCTTTAAAATATGATTATGCATCACCAGTAGAACCTTCATCTCCTTTCCTTGCTTTATTTTTTCCATAGTACTTACTATTATCAAACATACGATGTATTTTATTTATTTATTTATTGTTTTGTGTATCCCTGCCCCAGACTGTTGAATTCCCAGTGTCTAAAACCATGCCAAACACACAGTAGATCATTCAATAAACATTTATCAATAAATTAACTAGTTATTTTCAATTCTTATACAGTTAACTTGAAAATTATATCTTGTGGGATGTGGTGTTTTCCCATTTTAATTATATAGTATATAATATATGATACATATAAAATAATATGTTATAAGATATAATAATGAAAGCAGAACCTATGAGCCCATCACCCAACCCAATTTAGTACTGGAGGTCTTCATGCGTTCTGATCCCATCCTACTGCTGATAGTTTTGTGTGAGTATACTCCTGAATTGATATTTTGTAAAACATTGTCTGGATTTTCATGATAATTGCATCCTATATGTCTCCAAATAATGTGTTATTTAGTTTTGTGTTTTTTAATTCATAAAATTTATATCATACTGTGAATATTCTTTGGCTATTTGGTTTCAAAGAACCATTCCTGTTGAAATGTTGTATTAGTCAGTATTCTGGCAGAAAACAACCTTTCTTTATTTGGCTTAAATGAAGGGATCTTAGTGAAGATATTTTTGGCAGCCATGTGGGCAAACTTAAGAGGACAAACAAGATGATTGCATTCAGGCAGCATTTCATATTGAATAAAAGCAGAGAAAATACAGTAAGACCACTTGTGTCCAATCTTGGTTCCATTCTCACTGTTTAACATCAAACACATTAAATATACTTTTTAGTGACTCTGTATACTTATTTGTAAAGTGGAGAATAATAGTACTTACCTCATAGGGTTGTGTGAATTACGTGAGCTAATCTATATAAAATTCATAGAACAGTGTGAATGTAGAGTGAGAACTACCTAAATGTTAGCCAACACTATTGTTATTATCATTGTTGCCGTTATCATTAAATAATATTACTGTTTTAACTTTTATGTTCAATGTTTCTTATATTTATATCTAAATATTTTATATTGTGTGCTATTTCAGACATTTCTGGTTTGAAATTTTTGATTTCAGTTCTTTATTGTTGGTATATAATACAGTTGAGTTTTGTATATTTACCTTGTATCTTATTACTTTGCTAAACTCAATTAGTATTAGGGATTTCCTGGAGATTCTCTGGGGCTTTTTCCTTATGATTAGACAATCATATTTTCTGTGAGTGGAGAAAGTTATATGTTTTTTCAAATATGTATGTCTTTTATTTGTTTTTATAGTATTTTTATACTTGTTAGGACTTTCAATATGTTGACTAACAATGTGAAAATTAATATCTTTGCCTTGTTCTTGATTTTATAATAATTTTTATAATTGTAATCGCAGAAAATAAACTGTAGGTTCTTGGTGATAGCCTTTGATCATGTTAAGGATATTCTCTCTGATTCTTATTCTTACTTTGCTGGAAGTTTTTGTAGTCAATGGATTCTGAGTTTTGTTAGTTGCTTTTTTCTATATCAGAGGGAGGATGGGTTAGTTTTCTTCCTTTTCTGGGCTAATATATAAAATTATATTAATTTTTAAATGTTAAACTAGCACTATTCCATTAACGTTGAAACAACAACAAGGATTTAGAATATTCCATACACTATTCCATAGGCTGGATTTTCAAGATAAGGGCAACTGAGTCATGATATATATAATCCTTGTCATAGGTTGCTGAATTTGATTTGCTAATGTTTTGTTGAAGGTTTTTGTGTGCCTGTGTACATGAGAAAAGGGTGTCCACAGTTTTCTTTTGATGTCTTTGATGGATTTTGGTATCAAAATAATACAGACCTTAAGTAGGGGAGTTTTGGCTTCTTGTCTAATGCTGGAAGTGAACATGTAGAATTTATATGGCTTGTTCAATTCAGTGGTGACACATAGCCCTGGAGGGCTAAATGTGAAAAATTTTAACTACAATTTCAATTTATGTAGTAGGCATAGGTAGATTAAAGTTATCTTTTTCTTCTTGAGTAAAGAAGACTTTTTATAACTCGTGTCTTTAAAAGAAGTGGTCCATTTCATCTAATTTCTGGGCATAGAGGTACTGATATTCTCTCTTTTTCTTTTTTATGTCTGTAGTGTCTATAGTAATATTCCCACTTTAGTTTTTGATACGGATAATTTTTATCTTCTCTCAATTTTTTTTGAATAGTCTGGTTAGAAGTTTAATAACCTTTATTTATCTTTTTCCAACAGCCAGGTTTAGGTTTTACTATCATTATTCTTTTTTCTGATTTATTGATTTATACTTTTTCATTTTTTTAACTTCTTGCTTTGAACTAATTTCACTAATTTTTCTAGTTTCTTAAAAGAAAACTTGTATTATTGATGTAAATCTTTTATTCTTTTTAATATAACAACTTAATAAAATAGTACTCTATGTACTATTTTAGCTGAATTCTACAAATGTTTTTAGGGGGTTTTGATTTTTTTTATTTTGAAGATTAGACCAGGTATTATTCCAACTTTGGAGGATTGTAGCTTTTTAAATTGTTAAGAAATTTAGAAAAGGAAAAAGTCACACAAGGTTATTTATTATATTATATTATTATTTGTAATCAGATTTCACAGTCTACCCTCAAATCAATTCCTAAAATAGAAACACCCTGTTTGTCAAATTTGGGATGCGGTTAGAATTAATGTGCACAACTTCACTTCAAGACATTTTGCTGTTTTTTCTTCCAGGATAGCACTATGGGATGGCACAGCAGAATCTGGCCCTGAGTCAGATACTTGATGGTTTCTGACATTTTTCTAATACATTCCTCTGGAAGATAGGGAAGAGCTGCTAGTACATGTCAAAACTACTTGTAGCAATAGTTTTTTAGGAGTAAATCCAATGGATTATGTAATTGCAGAAAATATACTTCCCTCCACAAATTGCAAATCTTTTGTTAGATTTAGAACTGTGCATAGAAACGTCTCTGGCAACTCTTAGTTTCTGATAAACTAGGGGGCATTCATACATGCTATTATGACACCTTCACTGGCAGCTACAGTTGCCTCCTTTGTAGGCTTAAATAATTTCCTGACTATACCAAAGCTGGTCAATTGCATTCAGGAGGTGGGAGAAGTCTGAAATCAAGGAGTCTGCAAGGTTGTCTGGTATATTCTGGAAGCTCTGAAGGAAAGACTGCTCCTTTCTTAGCTTCTGGAGTTTGCTGGCAATCCTTGGGATTTTTTGGTTTAGTGGGGTACACACCCATCTCTTTCTTAATTTTCAAATTACCTTCTCTCGATGTGTTACCTCTGTGTAATTGTGGCCATCCACAAATTTTAATATGTTGTACTTTCATTTTCATTTGGTTCAAAATTTTCCTAATTTTTACAAATCTAGAGTATTTATCTGATAACTTTTAAAATTGATTTTTGGTTTCATTTTGTTATAATAGTTTAAGTATTTTCATGTTTATAATATTCAATATTTATCCTTTTAATTTTATCTTCTGATTGTCCCCTTTCTATGCTTATCTTATTCTCTTGTCTTTGTTTAGATTTATTTTTTCTCATTTTATTTTTCACTATTCTTTGGAAGATATAATTTCTTTTTTAAAAATTATTTTGGTCTTTGCTACTGACACTGTAATACATACATAACAAAATTTAAATTTTATACTCTTCATCAATACAGAGAACTTAGGCTGTTAATGTAGTCTAGATTTAAACTCTAAGGAGATTTTCTAAAACCCAATCAATTAAATATTATTATAATTTATTTATACAGTCAATATTTACTTAATTTGTTTAATCTTTTCCATATTTTTAACAGTTTTATGCATTCACTTTTTTTTCTAGAATCCAAGAGTTTCATTCTGGAGTCATTTTTTTCTTCTTCTTTGAATTTGTCTCTTACATATATATTCTTTTGTAGGTAGTTGTGGGAACTTTCAAAGGTCCCTAGTAAAGTGCACACATTTTCTTTGCCCATGCTCTAGAAGTTGAGAAAGAAATTATGGTTAAAGACAGGCAGTGGATTGCCTGAGCCTGCGGGTTCGAGACCCGCCTGGGCAGCGAGACCTCATCTCTGCAATAAATCAAAAAGTCAGCCGGGCGTGGTAGCGCGCGCCTGTAATTCCGGCTACTCGGAAGGCTGAGGCGGAAGGATCGCCGGAGCCCAGCAGGTCGAGGCTGCGGTGGCCGGGAGCGGGTGGGTGACAATGAGACTCCAACTCAAAAAAAATAAATTAATTAAAAAAAAATAAACCTCTGTTTGTGCTTATCTAAAATTACTTTTATTTCTTAATCGTTTTAGAATGGTTGTGTTTTGAATGCGGACATACAGAGACTCAGAAGGATGAGAAGTTGGGAGGAGGAAGCGTGATGAGAAATTACCTAACGGGTATAATGTATGTTATTTGGGTAATGAATGCCCTAAAAGTCTTGACTTGACCCCCCTGCAATCTATGCATGTAACAAAACTGCACTTGTACTTTTTAAATTTGCACAAATAATAAAAAAGAATGATTGTGTTTTTTAGAATTCTAGATTAATGCTTATTTTCTCTCAGTATGTGAAAGATATTTTATCTCTGTCTTTTGTCTTTCATTACTGTTGTTGAGAAGTAGTTTATCAGTTCAATTTTAGTTCATTTGTAAATAAATTGTGTTTTTCCTCTGGCTACCTTAAAAATTTCCTTTTTGTCTTTCATGGCTGGAACTTAGACTAAAATATTCTGAATGTGGACTTCCTTTGATTTATCTTGTCTTCAATACTTTGGACTTTTTAGTGGAGAATACACACCTTTCTCAAATTCTGGATGTTTCATTTATTATCAATTCAAATATTGCTGGTGTGTGTGCGCCCACGCACGCCCATGCGGAAGGGGCGCAGTGACTCTTTCTTGGAGCCCGCATCGGGGACCCTCAGGGATACTTCTCCCAGGACTGCGCTAGCCAGACTCTGCTGTACTTCTCCACAGGCACTAGTGAAATACCGCAACTCATCAGTGACAACAAAGCAGATATTGGAAATATTTCAGAAAGAAGGGTTAAAAAAAAACACCTTCTGGCAAAACAAATTCCCAAGAAACCCTGAGGAATGCAGAAAGGCCTGGCTGACGCCTTTGAGAGAGTGTCTTCCTTTTGAGGGTTGGAAATTAGAGTGTGGACTTCCCAGCTAAGTACCTTTCTCCTGAATACCAAGGGAGTTGACCACCTTCACAATAACTTCCAGGTCGAGAAGAAAGGTGGAGGTTATGGCAGAGGCAGAAGAAAATCATGTCCTGTGGTCCAGGAAGCAGATGTGGGAGCCTGCCTGTTGCTAAGGCCATACTTCAACATGCATTCAAGATTGGGAAAGCATGCATGTGATATATATATTGTTGTAACTTTACCTTATTTTGGAGTTGTGGGGTATATGAAGGATTTGCTATGCATGTAAATTGCAAGTGAGTGAAATTTGGGATTCTAGTGAGACCTTTCTCCCCCTAGTAGTGGACAGGGCACCCAATGGGTTGTTTGTGCACCCTGTCCTTTCTCCCTCCCTCCCCTCATTATTAGCATGTCAAGTGTCAGTTTTTTTCATCTTTGTGTTTTTGTGCCCAATGTGTAGGGCCTGCTTATGAGTGGGAACTTGTGATATTCAGTTTTTTTGTTTCTGTGACATTTCATGTAGAAAGATGGCTTCCAGTTGCATGCATGTTGCTGCCAAGGACATGATTTTGTTCTTCTTCCTGGCTATGTAGTATTCCGCCGTACATTTGTACCAAATTTTCTTTATCCAGTCCACTTTGAAGGGGTGCATGTGATTTTTTTTGTAGTCAGGTGGTCCTGTTATGATATAGACATATAGTATAATGTTGCTTTTTTGACTACTCTTCATAAGCTGTCTCTGGATCACATTGGTCTGGTATGAATACCAGAACAATAGAAGCCTGGAGTTTCAGTCAAAACAAATAAATCCATCATTTTCTGGGCAAAAAAAAAAAAACCCCAAAACAAATATTGCTTATTCTTAATTTTTCATTGCAAATATCTATCTTTACCTTTCCTTCTTGTTTTATAACCATCTTTGCTTTTATGTTACATTTGCTGTATATCTAACCATCTTTGCATTTATGTTACATTTGCTGCATTTTTTTCAAGTTATTTTCTTGCTGCTTAAACCTCTCTTCAATTGTATCTAAGCAATTGTATCTAATTATATATGATGTAATTATAAATATGCACATATGACATATGATGTGATATATATGATGCACATATAATATATATCAATATATAGCACATAATTTCTAGAAGTCTCCTTTTGTTTTGATGTTTTTATAATTTTGATATTTTGATTGTCTTTTGTTCAGGAACCTTCAGTTTGAGCAGGATTCAGTGGAGATAGTTCATTTTCATTCCTCTTGACTTTGGCTGACTGTAGGTTTTTCTCCATATGGGCATCTCCATTGCCAACTTGACTTCCTCACAACATTGTTGTTGAGTTTCAAGGAAGAGTATGCCAGATTTCTAGTTTCGGAAGGCCTGAGCCCATAAACTGGCACAGTTTATCTCCACTGGTATTGCATTGATCAGGGAATCAGAGCTCAGTATCTAGGAGAGGACTTTGACATAAACTATCAGTGGTAAAAATGTTTAAGAACTTTAGGAACATGTTTTAAACCTCACAGATATACTGACATAATACCATTCATTCTAGACTTTCAAAATCAGAGAAATACAGAATAAAGGAAGTTTTTTTTGGAGATGCTATAAAGAACAATTACAATTGATTTAAAAAAACAGCACTAGTTGTTGAACATAATGACCCTTGGAGACTCACTTTGGGTCAAGCATATAAACATTGATGTTTATTATTCTATGTAGCTTCATTTGTGCCAGAGTGTCTTTATGTGACACAGTTCTTGAAATGTAAGTGTTGATACAATTGTATAAAAATATTTTTCTTTCATTTTATCAAGAACATTTCAGCATCCTTAGGAACTCTGTGAATGTTTGCTGATTAGTTGGAGAAACAGCAACGCAGGTAGCACATGACTTTTCAAAGAGGTGATCTTTGTTTAATGAGTGGAAAATAGCAATAAATACAATTTGAAAGTATTGCTTAGTTTTTGTCATGAGATACTTATAAACTTTTCTATAAATTTGCCACTGGAACTATTTGATATTTAAGAGTACTATTAAAATTTTTAGTGGTACAATTTCTCACAAGTAACCATCTTAAGTTGCTAAGGATGAATGATTTTATATCTAGATGAAATTTTTAAATTTCAGGCTAGTCTGCCTTCTTTTACATCCGACCTTTTGAGTTGGGAGTTCAAAGGCTAAATTTCATCTTAGGCTTCATGTTTCCACTAGACTTAAAGATGGCTTTACAATTGTCCTACTGACAGGGGGCTTCAGAGACTCAATTACAGAAAGGCAGGCAGTCTGTTACATGATCAGGGAAAGCAAAACAAGGCTTTGGTGCAATTCAAAGCTGAGCATCCTGAAAGGAGCTGTCTAGAAATGATTCATAAATAGTTTCCAACAGGACTCCAGTCAAATGATGACAAAATCTTTTAAGTTCAAAATATGTGCAAATGAATCCCAATTTGGCTTTGCATTATGCTTTTCCTTCTATTTGATTCATTTTGAAAGTCAGCATAGTATCATCATTGTTTCTTTCAGAAGTTGCAAATACATCCAAACTTGGACATATGGAATTATTGTGCTTCTGGTGGATGAATTAATCCCCCCAAAGTCTGAAAACTTAAAAGCCATACTTTTGGCATCTTTTCAGCTAGACTCAGAGGCATCAGACTAAGTGGATCTTAATTTAAATGCATGGGCATAAATCTAATCGAGAAGACTATTTGTGCATATTATAAATTATTGGTGAACAGTGCATGAAAAACCGTCTGAATTGTCCATTGAAAACCTACATTCAGGTATTCAGAATGAAGTACTATGACTTTATGTACTGCCTAAGTGTTCTTTTTCCATGGGAAAAGGAACACACATTTTCCATATGCTAACCTAACCAGGTAGAAAATCATTTTGCAGACACATTGACAGATGACTCTTTCTCCATGCACAATGACCCCACTGTTCCAGTATTGTTCTGTTTGAAGTTTTATTTAGCCTCTTTCACTCTAGTCTTTTTACATATTTTTTTTGCTAATCTAATATCCCAAACTGATCACATTCAAGATGAAATTTGTCTTTTCCATTTCTCAATTGTTTAAAACTAGAACATTCAGAGACTTTGACTCCTCTTTCTTCCTTTCTTTTTTACCTACACATTCCAAATGCTTTTTATTTTGCCTCCTAAGGTTTTTAAAGGCTGTCGTCCCATCTTGATTTATTCTGCCACTGCTCTAGTTCAGCCTGTTCCCACCTTTAGCTTGGACAAATGCAATAGGCTCCATGCATGTCATCCAGCTTCTAGATTCTCCTTGGTTTCTCAATGTATCCTTGTCACTGTAGTCAGAAATTTAAATCTGATTATGTCACACATGCATCAAAATCTCCTGTTGCATACCTCAGGATAAAGCTAAGCTTCGATCTTTCCAGTCCCACTTCTTGCTTTTTTCATCTGTATATCTCAAGCAAATTATTTGTGGTTTCCCACGCACTTTTGATTTGGCTCCTATTCTTTCCTCTGTTTGTCATAATATTTCAGTTTTCCTGTTTGACATTGACTTATTCATCTTTCATGTTCAAACTTCGGTACTACCTCTTTTCAAAGTCTTTTAGGCAAAACAAAACCATTCTACTTTTATCTTTTTTTTTCTTTTGATAGTCTCAGTATTGTGTTTTCACATATGATGAATAATATTATCTAATGCTATTGAGTACTTTCTATTTACTTTACCACAGTGATATGATTCTGCACACGAGAAAACAGAGGATCAAATTTATCTAAAGTCACACACTTTCATAACCTATGGTCTGTTTTGCTACATTAGCTTTCTCACTCCTTTGGTACACCCTGTCTTTGACTTATCTTCATTATCCTATTGCCTAGTATGTATGAGGTAGTTGCCTTAAGTCAGTTGCCTGGGTAAAAATATCTAAGATAGAAACTTTCATGAAGAAAAGTTATCGAGAGTTGTTCTCTTAATCAATACCTGTAAAGAAATTAAGAAGGCAGAACTGGGCAATGAGAATTGACCTATGAAGGATTTGCAGCAAAATCCTTGGCTCATCCTTTGGGGAACTCAGGTGGTTCTGAAGTCATCTGATCTTGAGGCAAGTGAGCTGGGAATTTATTTGTTTGCTTCGACCAGTCACTGGATGTGTGCTGTCACCCGAGAAAGGGTATAACTTAGACAAGGTGTCTCCTTTCAAGAATGGGTCACCAATGGGTTCACATTCTTGGTACCTGAGAAAATGAATACCTCAGTCACGGAAAGAACTTCCAGGACTCATCACAGCCTTCATGATATTACCCTTTCTGTGTCCTCCCCTTTTATTCTCACTAATGGATTGATCAAGTTCCACTTTTTTTTTTTTACTATTGGTTATAAAGTTGTACATTCAAAACTTTTAGTGGTTGCTGTTACATTTTTAATATACTTCATACTTAACTTGTTTGTGTATTAAATTAATCAACATCTTTTCTCATCCCCTAATTGACACCAGGATCTCAGAATAATTCATCTTATCATTTTCTATCATCTTATGCAATATTGTTGTTCAGCACTTTACTTCTGCTGTGTTTCTTTACACTGTAATTGGTCATTATGATGACTGTTGTACTATGTAGATTTTCTAACATGCTTACCATTCATTCATTCTTTTTGTATCTCAGTCTTTTTTCTGAGTTCTATTTCCTTTTTCTTGAATTATCTTCTTTGGTAGTTTTTTCCAGTGAGTTTCTATTAAATGCAAATACTCTTAGTTTTCACTTATCTGAAATTCTTTGATTTGTCCAACCTTGAATAATCATTTAGCAGGTTATAGAATTCTAGGTTGACAGGCATTTACCTTTAGCATTTGAGCACGTGATTCCATTTCTTTTGGCTTCTATTGTTGCCTTAGAAAAGTTTTCAGTTGAACTCATTTTCTAAAGAGGGACTCAGTTGAGATCTATCAGTGCCAACATTTTAAGCAGCTGGGGAAATGAATGCCTCAGTTCCAGAGGGAGGTCCTTTGTGGTATACCATTCCATCCACTAGAGTAATTAATCTATTTTAAAAGGAGGAAAGTAGGGAAGAAAGAAGAGTTGGAGAAAAACTCCAGTTATTGTTTTATACTTAAGTTAGAGCTTGGGTGATTCTAAACAAGCTCTTCTTCCTGGATTCTTAAGTTCAATAGCTTCTTTTAAATATTCTTCTTATTTTCCAGAAAGTGAAATGTCATTTTCTCCCTTTTCTCAAGTGTCTCAATCAGCCCTCGAAGTAGCATAGGGATTAGTTATTTACACTCTGATTTAACATAGAGTACATTTTATTTTCATATGAACTCAAGAGGGAAATCCTGTGATAAACTTGTAACCCCATTAAACTGAGACAAGTTCAGACTTTAAGGAGGAGAGCAGATGTGTTACTAATTAGTGAAGCCCGGATAACCTCGCAAACTCAGCTAATTTAATTATTCCATAAAGTCCAGAAGATTTCCTTGGAAGAAATTTCAATACTGGTATCTCATTATTTCCATGAATCAGAATGGGAGGAGTTACTTCCTCTAATAGTGCAGGGGATGGCCAAATACAGTAACAAGACCAAGATTGTCACATTCTCTCTTATTCTGGTTGACCTCTGTCGACATACTTTATGATTATCAACTATAGGTATTTATTGAGTGCCACAGTAGATAGAGGCTATCTCATAAATTATACCTCCACTGCTTTAAAAAGAATTTGATATAATTTACATAAGCACTGGAAAATTTCGTTAAAAAATATGAATATTAACTTGAGAGAGTGAAAATGAGGGTCAATTAGTGTGAAAATTAATATACACAAATGCTTACTCTATGACTTGATACAGTTAATAAAAGTGGATTACATCATTGCTCTGGGCTAATTGATGGCTGATGCAAAGAAAAAACCTAATGGGTACAAAACTTTTATGCTTATATAATAACATGCAGCTATTTTCCTAATACAGAGGTTTGGAAGAAACATCTTCTGTGGATTTCCATGTCTCCAAAAACTCTTTGAAAGAAAGATAGTTTGATAATCTGTATCATTTAAGATGCTATGCTAGAAATATACATTTTTGTAAGATTTTTGTCCATAAAATAGAAACTTAAAGCCAGGTTTGGAAGGCACTTGGAAAGATTAAGAAAATGTTAAAAATAAATAATGAACTTCTCATCAAAATGGCTATTGGATAGCAACAAATTATTTCCTAGCCTATGACTTTTCATTAAAAACTTTTTAAAGATGCTAAAATGAAAATTTTCAGAAGCAATTCAAACTTTGAGAAAGTATCACAGGGTAGATGTGGCTGGACTGTGAAAATTACCATGGCTACACAGCTCTTTCAGTTCTATAACCCAAGGAAGAACAGAGAGGAATAATGGAGTGTTGTTTTATCCTCTGTCACTATATATATTTCACTTTAGAGATGCATTGCCTACAACAAGAAAACCTGATTGCACTCATGTTATTTTCGTTGTTCTACATCTTTCTGAAAATTATCCATTCCTTTTTAACCATACTCACTTCATGACCTTAGATCTAGTATTGAGAATGTTTCACTTTACTTTAGTGGTCTTTGGAAAGATGATTGTATTTGTTTTATTTTATCTTCCATACAGACACAGAAGTCTCACGGTTAACCTTCAAATCAAATTGAAACTCAGCCTGACAACCAAAGCTCTGTATGTTCTGTGTCTGCTTTTACTGTAATTACTCTTTTGCAACTTGAACTGTAAAATGTTTCCATGAAAATTTTCATATCTTTGAATCATTGTATGTGAGAGAACATATGAGAGGACATTCCCTCTCATAAAAAGTCCTTCTCCCTGGTCTAACGCTGTCTCCTGCTTGCTCTTCAAAGTGCATTAAAGTATCCCTTTCCAGAAGTCTTTATGAGGGCCCCCATCTAAATTAAGGTGCTTTTCCACTGCATTGCAATAATGCTCCACACATACCTCCATTAGTTACCATTCTCACGACTTACAAGTATGCCTATTAATCCATGAGCTTCTAGTGTTTGAAACTCTTCTCTATTTCATGAGAATTGGCTAAATACATAAAAGAATGAAAAACAGCGAATTTAGATTAGTATTTTGGCTCTAATGAATGGATGATTGAAGTCAATGGATCAAACAAAATTTAAGATTAGTACTAGATTTGGTTATTTTAAGTAGTCTATGGTCACCTTTATTACAAGTAGTTAAATGTAAATGCAATATTCAATGCATAGCCCTTTGTTCACCTCATGCAACTTCCTTGGGAGTGAATGGGACCCAGGTTCTCTTCTTAAATGTGATATTAACTTGTTGTATCAACTTAGGCAAATCAGCAAAAATCTTACACATCACTAAATGAAAGGGCTACGCTAGAAATTTCCTTTGTAGGTCTTTTTTTCCCCTCGAACCCCAACAGTATGTAGTAGGTTTCTGCAATATTGGCACATCAAGTTTTATACAAGGCCATGTAAAAAAGGGATTTTGACATACTGCTTTGTGAATGTTCCCCTCACCCCAAGCATGCCTTAAGCATAGGTTTAGTTGAAACTTCCAGCCTTATGTGGTCCCAAAGGAGCATTCATATTTTATTAAAGCCTTGTGTATTTACTATATTTGTTCACCTGAATTTCAGGAAAGCATTCTGTAGACCTGCTCCTGAGGAATCCATGTTGCTTTCACAATATTGCCCTTGTTGCCATGAAATGCAGTTGGCAGCAGGCAAATGGCACCATGGTCCATATTTAAAGAGTCTAAATCTCTTCTTAGCACTTTGGAATAACTTAATGCTAAACAACATTTGGTTTTCAGTGGTTGCCATAGAAATACACTGAAATTAGGCCATTTATATCATGATTTCTGACAGGTGACCCAAACCAGACTAAATAATTAACGATACATTTTTTAAGTCAGTGGAAATATCTTATAGAGTGGAAAGGCAATAATTGAAGTACAGCAAGAGTTAATGAAGCTGGGATGGGTCATACTTTCTCTAACACACTTGTGATTTCTGTTCTGACCTGTCATACTGGTTTCTCTTCTCCCCTTCCTTTCTTTCCCTTTCCCTTCACCCCTTTCTCTTTCCCCCACTCCTCTCTTATCTTCTCCCTTCCCCTCCATTTTTCTCTTTTCCTTTGTGGATTTGGTGGATTTGTACATTACTATTTTGTATTAAGTAGGTTATTAGAAAGTGAGATGAGATGCTATTTTCTCATTAGTCAAGGGAGTTGGTAACATGCAACTTTGTTCTTTTACCTAAAGAAATAATATTAATATGATTATTTTTTAATATCCTGTGTTAAATGTTTATTCCAATTTAAAATAAAAAATGTTTCAAGAGAAAATCTTCAAAATACAAATGTATTTTCTTTTTAACATCTCTCAAATCAATCTTGAAAATAAAACAATACATTTTTATGTGCAGGTAGTACAAACTCCAGCTGTGCAAATTAAACACACAGAATAGCAAAAAAGATCGGATAGTGATTTATCATATTTTATGTATTCTCTGCTTTGAAATAGAAATTTTCTGAAAGCAAGCCTGGAGGTGTACTGTATGGATTTTGTAACTAGACATGGTGATGAGGTAAAGAAAATGCACATTTGTTGAGGATTTATTACTTACCAAACACTGCTACAAGTTCAAATCTAATGTTCACAATATATGTATAATAGGTATTTATTAGGCACATAGCATAACAGAGGCATGAAATGAAAAGTGGAAGTATTATTATCTGACCTACCTATAGTTTTAATAAATAATACCACAGTTGGTAAATTTATATGCAACCTTACAGAAAATGAAAATATTTTATTGTCAACCTGCCTATATAAAGTCTTTTTAAAGTTTTTTTTTTTTGAATGTGAAATAAAACTATATTGAGAACTTTTGTGAGTGTTCCAGTTTCATTTACTTTTTTTTTTTAATGCCTAACTACTTTATTTTATTTATTTCATTTTTTATTTTTATAATCAATATTTTTTATTAAGATATTGTGGGGTACAGTTAAGGGTTATGTATACAAATACGTTTCATTCAGGCACCCTTATTGATAAGAGGTGTTTCCCCATCCCCAGACAGATATTTACTACCGTTAATCCCATCTCCATCCCCCCCATAGTTTCCCACTACTGTCAGTCATTTTCTTATACTATTACATTGGATGTTCAAGGTCCATTATATGAGTGACAACATGTGATAAACGGATCTTTGTTTCTGTGAGAGGTCACTCAGTATTATAGACTCTAGTTCCATCCAGGTTGCTGTGAAATTCATGATTTTGTTCTTTTTTATGGCTGCGCAGTATTCCATCGTGTATATGTACCACATTTTTCAAATCCAGTCCTCTTTTGAAGGGCAGCATGGTTGCTTCCAGGTTCTTGCTATTGTGAACAATGCTGTGATAAACATACGTGTGCAGGTATCTTTTTTTATAGAGTGATTTGAGTTCTTCAGGATATATTCCCAGGAGGGGGATTGCGGGGTCATATGGGGG
>NW_007232242.1:142890-179773 GCF_000164805.1 Carlito syrichta | reverse complement strand
TAGTAAAATGAGGCTAATTAGACTTCCTCAGAGAATTGCCATTCTCA
This sequence comes from Carlito syrichta, assembly GCF_000164805.1. NCBI lineage: Eukaryota > Metazoa > Chordata > Mammalia > Primates > Tarsiidae > Carlito > Carlito syrichta. The sequence continues at coordinate 179,726 of NW_007232242.1, read as the reverse complement.
GAACAGCACACAGTACATTGGCTGTGCTTTGTGAAGAGTAGCAGATATTAAGTTGAAGTGAGGTGAGAGGAGGATCCTCAGAAGTCACTCGTGTCTACCTTTCAGCCTGTCATGGTGGGGGTAGTTCATTCTGTGTCTAATTTCATCCTTGTTTCCACTAACACATGGAAAAGATTGATAGGAACACATACTGGAAAAGGGGAATAAAGAATTAAAGGGCCTCTGAAGGGAGGGGAAATGGAGAGAAGGTAGACAAAGTGACCGTGAGATGCTAAAATGTGACATCAGCCACTGTCTCAGAAACCAGGGTGCCACTGCCCTGGAATTCTGCCCTTAACCCAAAGAGACTTGGGTGTTTATTCTTTTTTAAAGAATTTCAAGGCTCTCCTTTTCAGTTCATTAGTGCTCAAGTCATTGTCTAGTCTTCTTCAGTTCATTCTCTTGGAGAGGCAGCATTTGTAAGTACTACCATCCCTCTGCCCACATCCATCTTTCTCATTCATTCATTCTTTAAGCTATGTATTCACAGGTATTCCGACGGTGGGCTCAGACACTGTGCTGGGGTGTGTGTATGCATTTTGGTGGGGTGGAGTAGGTGGACTTTTCCCCTTTTGCACTTTTAAGTTTGGTCTACTTAGCTTTTTTTGTTAAATTGAAAATGAAGCTTCTGATTTAAAAATAATCAGACTATCTGGGAAATTAAAAACAACAACAGATGAACTATTACAAATCTGGTAAACCAATTAGTCAAGTGTGGAGAGTGAAGGACATGCTTGGAATAATTTTGACTCATATAATTACCTCAGAATAATTTCTTGAGTGTTTCTAGGCAACAGCAAGTTAAATAAGAAACAAATGGCTGCGCTTTCTCTCTCTCCCTTTTTTCTTTCTTTTCTCTCGTATGTTGTCCTAACAGAACAGCTTGTCTGCTTTCCTGCTATGTGGTATTAGATATGGCTGGTTGGGTTAGAGCCGGAAGGCAGAATCATTTAGGGTGTGATATTTTCATAGAACATACCTCGCCTGTGTTTGATGAAACATTAGTTTCATTAAGGTACAAATGGCCTGCACAGGTAGATAAGCACATTAGGTAGGGGCTAAACTTGGATATAAGTCATGATGAGCTAAACTTTGATAAATGACAACCAGCATAACCCATTCCCTCCCAGAGAACATTGAAGCTTTATATTTCTACCTCAGCGGTTTGGATTCCCTTCTGCAATGGCATCTTGCCTGCGATCTTCCGAGTTAACTGAATACAGTATTGCTTTACATGATATAGAGAAGCTTGTTTTTTTCATAGTTCATGTTCATGTGTGGAGGAATTTTCCTCCTGTCACATGGGATGTGTGTCTGTCACTGCTGTGACACCTGTGTGACTTTTCTCATGACACACAGCCCCACGCCTTCCAAGGCTTCCCTGGACTTTCATATCACATGTGAAGGCAGTTTCTAACTGTGCGGGGGAAACGAAAGCCCATTAAAAGGAGGCAGAAGGTCAGAGGATACTTGGGAATATTAAAAAAAAAAATCCGTCCTAGAGAACGTTTAATCGTAAGTAGCTTATCCCTCTCAAAGGGAACGCCATGCGTTTGCATCATTCCCTCGGCTATTAACCTTTTGCATTTCATGCTTGTGACATTTCTGCTGGGCAATCTGTGTGCTCCAATTAAAGCCAGAGATCTTTGGATAGAGCTCAAGAAATGGTCAAGTGTCGTCTGGAGGGGTGCGTGATGTGGGGCGGTTGTCATTCGGGTGTGGGCCACTGAGCAGGGGGAAAGCAAGGGAGGTGTTGGGGCAGGGTTTCCACTCGGCCAGTGCATTTGTGCCTGCAGGTATTTGGACTGAGAAACCAGCACTCCTGTACCTACAGTTAGACAGTGGATGGTTCAGGGGGTCACTGTGGGAGCAAGGCTTATTTGGGAGGCAAATGGACACTCGTGCTTAAGCAAAGTGATTCCGAAGGAGGTGTACAACACAGCTTTCCTCCTGGAAGCATTCACTCCTAAGGTATTAATCAGGGCAGCAGGCAAACACTTGATAATATTGTTCCAAAGCTAAGCCTGTGACTTGGGGACAGAAACCATGGAAACCCATTTATTTTCTGAAATGTTGCCTCTCTCTGGGAGAAAAGAAGAGAGAGGATGAATTACAGATAGTGTTTAAGATGTTAAATATTCAGGGGGATGTCTACATACATGCACACAACAGTGAAATTGCAGTATTTTGTTTATTGGAAATAAAAAAGGATAGAGTTTATAGAATTAAACTTTTGTAAAAATTTTTCTGCAGGATGTGAGGCACAACTTTATTTTTATGATTAGGACTTTTAATTTGGTTTTAAATCCTGGCTCCTGATGTTTAGCTACCTGGGATGGGGTAAGTTGGCCTCTGTAAATGTCAATTTTTCTCATCTGTTAACTGCTACTCATCTCACAGGATAGCTGTGAGAATTCAGTGAAATACTATATATGAAGTATTTAGCACAGTGTCTGGTCCATAGTAAATAAACCCTTCTATTAGCATTCTATGCCAAAAAGAAAATTCATCAATTATTTTCAAATGGAAAGACTCCTACTTGAGTGGTATTCTCAGTTTAGTCTCAGTACAGAGAAAATATTCTTTGCATTGGCATAAAGAAGTGAGAGCTCTTGGCCAGAAACAAAACATCTGGATAAAGGTGCAGGCTGAGTCCTTTTAAAAATTATTTTGACTTTTGATGAGAAATAGTACTCAGTAATTTCTGGACATCTGCCTTGTGTCAGGCACTCTGGAAGTTGCAGTCTTCACAGCAGTCCTGTAAAGTAGCTATCACTGTGCCACTAGTGCAGGAAAGGAAACTGAGGCTCAAAGAGATGAAACGACACGGTCTAGCCTGTGTACAAGGGTCACCAGAACAGGGACTTCAATGCTGGAGGTCATGCTCTTTCAGTTAATCTCACAAACCTGGACGTTGGAGGAATGAACATTTCATGGACAGAATCTGGCTCCACTACAGTTGCTGAGGTAATAGTGATATTTCTATGCCGATGTTCCCATGAAAGCCTTATCCTCTAACGGAGAGACCTGGCCGCATGGCAAATGTCATCCTTGAGCAGGCACCTAAGTCAAGTGATAAATCACGTCCAAGGCTTGGGTTCCTTTCCCTGCTTAGGGGGTGGGAATGGCTCTGTCTGGTTCAGCTTCATCAGCTGGCTCCACTGGTACTCAGAGCTCACAGGAAATTGCACTGATTTAGCTGGTCATAAAAACTGCTTAAGCACTGGGGGTCGTTGTTTAGGAGAAAGATTGAATTTAAAAACATGCACCTGAGTTTTTTTTTTTTTTAGCAGCTTTACAAATATCTGAGAAGAAAATGTTCAGGCATCAGGTAAAGCTGCCTGGACAACGTGATTTCTAGCTGGGCAGACGCAGAGGCAGCTTAACATAGACAAGGCGTAGATATGTTTTGTCTCTGTATGTTGTTTCAGATCATTCTGTTCTTTGTACGTTTTAAACCAGATCAACCTACCTTTATGGGTCACAAGATTGTGAGTTATTTTGCTCTTTGCAAATACATCTTTTTAGGGCCATTCCTTAAACAAAACAGCTTGCTAATCATGATAGATGTTTGCCTGTGTTTGTTGGGTGTTTTGCTATTTCCAGGACATTTATGTCTACAGCTCTCTCCTCACTTTTCAGTCAAAGAAGACAGAGCCTGGCTTGCTTTGAGGCCTGTGACGACTCTTGACTGGCTCTGTGACCTTCACCAAGTTCCTCATCATCTCGGAACCTGCTTCCTCATCTGTGAAATGGAGGTGGTCATGCCTTCTTTTTAAAGATTGCCCAGGCTGGGCTCGGTGGTTCAGCCTGTAATCCCAGCACTTTGGGAGTCTGAGGCGAGTGAACTGCCTGAGCCCGTGGGTTTGAGACCCGCACTCCAGTCTGGGCGAGTTGAGTGAGACTCCAATTCAAAAAAAAAAGATTGCCTGTATTAAGTCACTTAATGCAAGTTGCTTTGTCAGTTGTGCAAGGCCCTTTGAAAATGACCCGTTCTTGTCATTATTATGTAGATGTAAGGATTACAATCATTTGGTGTTTATTGAGAAGTCCTGATGGGTTAATAGCATCCTGAAGATCTAAGGTAAAACTGTGCTGGGATGCCAGAGACTGGGTGATGAACAGATATGTCACTGGCAATTTACATGAGTGAATAGAGGGACATCGAGGAAGCTCCTGGGGTTGGTGGGAGCACAGTGACAGAGGGTGCTTCAAGGACCTTCTGGGAGACAGAGTGCTGAAAAGCAGTCCCCGGGGGCTGCTGTGTGCCTTCATTTTCCAGGTAGTGTGAGGTAGTCAAATCGGCCAGCCCCCGACCTGCCACTTTCTAGTTGTGTGAATTCCTTAATTTCTCTGCAAAAAGTGAAGATAATACCTACAGGGTATTATCACAGGATTATGAATACTAAATGGGACAGTCTATGTAACGTGGCTGGTGCGTAATATGGTTCATTAAGCATTTCTTTTTCCTCCTCCTTCCCCTTTTCTTTAACTCTTGGTCAGACAGAAGCTCTGAAGCTTGAAATAGACAATCTACTATCAATACTCCTCGAAGCTTATGTGCTTCTCAGAGCATTCAGGCAGGGTCTAAAAGCAATCGTCAGAGTCCTAGTAAACACTCTTGGATGACGCAGGACACTGCCCAAACTTGTTAACAGAGGCTGAGTACGTTTAGCTGCTTCAATTATCATCTGATGCAGAGTGAATTATAGGTGGAACGGCTCTCATAGGAGGTGTAGAGGGGAAGCAGGCAGATGTCTACACAGTGAAAAAGATTTCCAGGGATTGAACTTGGGACTCCTTTAGAGAAATGGGCTCAGTGCTGAGGAAGGAAGCAGGGAATCATCCGCTGAAGCCGGACCCTTGGTGTGAAAGTCTTGCTAAGTGGTGACTTCCAAGGAGTCGAGTTTTCCAAACTGTGGAACGGCTTTATTGGGTTCTTTAGAAAATATTTGTTACCTCCTATTTGGAATGGCTTCCTGTCTTTGAGTAAACAACTGAGAGGTTTATACCGGAAACATTTCAATAGTATCCACTTTTAAGAATGTTAATTTCAAAAACATCTAGAGAAAGATGAGTAGTAATTGAATTTAGGTATTAAGTACATAAGTGCATGCCATTAAACAGGTAAAATGAAAGTGAGTGAGGTCTTGAAAGTTGCCTTTATTTCAAAGACAGGTAGACTTTAATTTGTTGTCATGATTATACCATCAGAAATTCCATTTTTCCTCTGTGATTTTAAGTTACTTTTCCTATATCTATTTCTTTCATGCCGTCTTTTGGTGATGATACTAATGATCGTGTCTTATATTTGAGCTCTTCGGTTTTTTTCATGTCCGTCACCTCATTTTTAATTTAAAAAAATTTTTTTGAGTTGGGGGGGCCTCACTCTGTTGTCCAGGCTGAAGTGCAGTGGCCCAATCCTGGCTCACTACAGCCTCGACCACCTGAGTTCAGTGATCCTTCCACTTCGGCCTCCCCAGTAGCTGGGACGACGGGCATGCACCACCACGCCAGGTTAATTTTTAAAATATTTTGTAAAGAGAAGGTCTCATTATGTTGCCCAGGCTGGTCTGGAACACCTGGGCCCAAACAATCCTCCCACTTTGGCCTCCCAAAATGCTGGGATTACAGGTGTGAACCACTGGGTCTGGCCTAAGCCAAGGCAATTTAAAAATGTTACTTGTTGTACCAGAAGTTGCCTGACTCTGTACTGATTGTGCATAATGAACAGGGAAGGACCTTGAGAAGTGAGGTGAATATCTGTGACCAAATCATCAAGGAAGCAGAAGAGGAAAAATGTAAGTGAAGTATCCCTGTGTAATCTTCTCTTCTGGAATATCATGGTTGTGACAGGGGAGCACCTGGGGGAGGTGAGATGGAAGGACAGTGTAAACATACCCATAGGCCTGATATCTATCCTAAGGTGAGAGTGGGGTCTGGGCTGTGAAGAAGGACTGGTTTTATGTGCATGTACCATGTGCCAGAAAATATATGTGCATGCATATAGTTTAGCACATATATCTTAAAATCTATCCAACAACACTGAAAGATAGGTATTGTTACTACCATTTTGCAAGAAGTAGGCTCAGAGAGACATGAGTAGGTCACCGATATGCATTTAAAAAATAAACCTGGTGCTGCTGTGCTCTAGTGACACTTCTGGTAAAATTCTTCTTGCTGGCTTCTGGTGTGTTTCCCTAGTCTTTTTAAGAAATTCAGGTAGAAGGTCTGGCTATACCCCTGGCAAAGAGAATGGCTCTTCTATGTGCACTGTGAGACAAAGTCAAGATCAAGGTGGCTGTGGGTGTCTTGGCGAGAGCCATACCTGAGGATGCTCTGTTCTAGGACCTGGATCTGGCGCTGGTCCTGCTGGTTCTGCTTCTTCATCTCTTCCTGTTCTTTTCCACTGCTGATTCCATCCAGAAGCCATTTCTCCCTCAAGGCCTTTTTCTGAAGTCAGGAAACATAAAGATACATTCTTATCTCAGTCCACAGTTTTCACAGTCTCTTACTGCTTTCAAATCATGACTGTCAATAGGGAACATACTGAAAGGAAAGTGTTTTCTCTCAGCACCCTGCCTGAATAAATCTGGTGTTTTCCTTCATTGCAGCATTCTTGATCCTCTTCCAAAGTCCATTTTTATGGATTTAAATCCTGTCTAGCTTTCAAGGTCTAGTTTAGGCCCCACTTTCTTCTTATTATTATTTATTTATTTATTTTTTGTAGAGATGAGGTCTTGGAGGATATGACTTTGTTAAGGGCACAAGATCCTATCCTCCAAACAAATAACAGTAAGGACATCACATCATGAGGTCCCTATATTACTGCAATAAACATACATTGCTGAGCTGGGCACAGTGGCTCACACCTGTAATCCTAGCACTTTGGGAGGCTGAGGCAGGAGGATCACTTTAGTCCAGGAGTTTGAGACTAGCCTGGGTGACATAGCAAGACCTTGTCTCTACAAAAAAAATAAAAATAAAAAATAAATAATAATAAACATGCATTGTTGCATGACTCTGAAGAAAGAGTTTTCAAGGGTGAGAACCATGCTGGCAGGAGAGATGGGGAGCAGGGATCTTCATAGAGAAGGTAGGGCCTATACTAGACCTTGAAAGCTAGACAGGATTTAAATCCATAAAAATGGACTTTGGAAGAGGATCAAGAATGCTGCAATGAAGGAAAACACCAGAAGAAGGATAGGATCTTGTGCCCTTAACAAAGTCATAGCAGGGATCAGTGGCTCAGCCTGTAATCCTGTGCTTTGGGAGGCTGAGGTGAGTGAATCGCCCGAGCCCGTGGGTTCGAGACCTGCCTGGGCAACTTGGCGAGACCTCATCTCTACAATAAATCAAAAAATTAGCCGGGTGTGGTAGCGCATGCCTGTAATTCCAGCTACTTGGAAGGCTGAGCGGAGGGATTGCCGGAGCCCAGCAGGGCGAGGCTGCGGTGGCTGGGAGCAGCCACTGCACTCCAGTCTGGGCGACAGAGTGAGACTCCAACTCAAACAACAACAACAAAAACAAAGTCATAAACTCCCTGAGTGACAGCATGCAATGACTATTCCACAAAAACCCTTTGCAGGGTTAATTGGAATGATGGGCAAAATGGAGGGTTGCTATCGTATCTTAAATGAATTCATTGCCAGTCCTTGGTTGTGTGGTAGACATTTATTGTTTGCCTAATCAGCTCCCCTTCTTTCATCTGGGAAGCTCCCTGGTTATGGGTGCTCTTATGTTGCTCCCTACCTGTTCTAATAATAAGATGCACAAAATTCAGTGCTCTGGCTACATACTGATGAGTTGAATTCTGTCAGTTATAACAACACAAAACAGACTTATGCTTCGTCATATGAAAAAAAAATCTTGAATTTCCATAACAGAATTAAACTCTTTGACCTGAATCTAAGAAGGCCTAAAAAAGCGAAAGAGACATATGCATTTTGGAGGGATTTTAGTTAGCATCTAGTCCATGTCTTAAGTAGAAATTCAGTATATACATGGTTACATTATATTCAAAGAGTTCAAATTTCTCTCCTTCTCCTGGAAAAAAAGAGGTTATAATTATATATCTATTTTGCCTCTATAAATTATTTGTTCAGTTATTCATTGTTAATTTTTCATTGGGGATTCTCTATGTCTAAAATGGTGAGGAGAGAATGGAAACTTTATTTTCTGTGATTCCTTTCTCTTATATTACATTTAATATTAATGAGACCGAGTAAGATGAATTTTGTGCATTTTAAAAAAAGCTTACTAGAATGAATACACTGGGATACAAATATCTCTAAATTAAAAAAAATTGATTAAGCTTAGTGTGCTAGATAATTAGCAAAGGATAGTTTTTTCCATGAAGGCAATGACTTTCACAACATTAAAAAAAAATTACACCGATTACAAATAATTATGATTTGGAACTAGAGTTTGGAGAACAGCTAGAATCTGGGCCACTTTAGCTGGAATGCTGAGTGGCCTGATAGTGTATGGATACACAGACGTGGCTTGAAAAACACTAGATCAAGTGAACAACACCCTCCCATAGATAGAAGCGTTTGTGCACGGATAACACACACCACTAGAACCATTTGTAGCACTCCCTGTTGCCACGGATTTTTAAGCCCAATGTTACTGTCATCATTTTTTTATAGCTGCGAAGCTGTTTGCAACAATGTTTCCATCAGACCCAGTAAATCTTCTTAATATAAGGCCAAGATTTAGGTCCTGAGTCAAAGATGCCAAGAAAATATTAAATATACCAGCATTTTAAGAATTTGCCTTGATTTAATTTACGGAATTTGAAGGCAGTTAATGCACAGATGATATATATCAGAGTAAGTTATAGTCTTTACAAACCACTGTTAAGGTTGTTCCAGTCAACTGCACCCATATCGCTACAAGAAACACTCAGAAGGAATGGTCTTAGGACTCTGAATTGTCGAGGACAGAGAATGATTCTTGTGACATGAATAGGGTAACCTGGGGCTACACCTTGGTTCTTAGACTGGTTAGAAATCCTCTGTGCCTGGCCAGAAATAAGAATAATTTTAATTTTAGTGTTGTAAAACTTTGTTTATACTTTACACATTGTCATCTACCCCTGGTGGAGAACTCTTTTGAACTTAGATATAAAATATACAATTTGGATGTGTAAGTAAAATGCTCTGGTACAGTCACATATTGTAGTCACCAAAACGATTATTTTGCTTTGATGTCACAGTTTAGACTCGTGCTTTAGTAAATGAGACTAATGAATAGAATAAAAGCTATCTCACAATGCAATTTGGATGGAAAACCATATAAACTAAATGAAAATGTAAGTGACATGTAGGCTAGATCTTTTGGCAACTTTTTAGGGAAATATTTTCCCAAAGCACTTCTCAGAGACAGGTTGGGAATTGCAGAGGCTAATAAAATTTCTTGACATGGTGAATATAGAATTGATTTTTTTTTTTTTTTGAGTTGGAGTCTCACTCTATCATCCAGGTTTGAGTGGAGTGACACACTCATGACCATCACAGCCCTGACCTGCTGGGCTCAGGTGATCCTTCCGCCTCAGCCTTCCAAGTATTTGGAACTATAGGCACACGCCACCACACCCAGCTAATTTATTTATTTATTTATTGCAGAGATGAGGCTGGTCTTGAACCCCTGAGCTCAGGCAGTCCTCCCTCTCATCTTGGCCTCCCAAAGTGCTGGGATGACAGGTGCGAGCTACCGTGCCCGGCCTAGAATAGATAGAAGTGTTTGCATGTGTTTGGACCCCGTTTTGGAATTATGCCTACTGCTGTTTGGTATAGCCAATTATTTTTGCAAAACTTGGAGAAGTCTTCTCTGTGGAAATGACCACTCCTTCCTCTGTGTTCCTTGCCAGTTCATACAGTTTGGATGTGTAAGCAAAATGCTCTGGAACAGTCACATACTGTAGTCACCAAAATGGTTATTTTGCTTTGATGTCACAGTTTAGGCTCGTGCTTTAATATATGAGGCTAATGAATAGAATAAAATCTATCTCATAATGCAATTCAGATAGAAAGCCATATAAGCTAAATGAAAATGTAAGTGACATGCAGGCTAGACAATGCATTCTCATAGTGCATCACAGGATATGCCATTACGAGTCTGTGTCAGTTACAGTTTTAAGGATGCAGGCCAAATTGTATTTGTATTTGTTTCATATTCTTAGTGTCTAACTTAGTACTTTGTGCATAACAGGTGCTTAATAAATGTTTACTGATGGAAAGGCCATATGTATATCCATATAAATTCTGCTTTTTAATTAAGGCTCAGCTTAAATCCCACACCTTAAATAGAAACTTCTTTGATCACACCAGATTAAAGAATTAATGCTTATATTCTAATTTACATAAAACTTACTGTTTAACTTGCTTATTTGTTTAATCTTAAATTTCCCAAATTAGGAAAACATAGGTATTTCTTCCTCGGTCTCCCTGCTGCTCCCCATTCCTCTTTGGGCTAGTGCACAGCTTGGACAAGCGGATAACATTTTTGTGCAGAGAAAATGAAAATCTCTTGCTCCAGATACAAGCGGCCCTGGGTCAGAGTGCATGGTGGGCAAGAGTGTATAGACAGGACTTTAGCACACCTTTCTCAGGCATTTTTGTCAGGGCACAATCTGCAAAACCTTGCACAGCAGTCCTACACATGATCCATGTTTTTATTGGATGGGATTAGAAGAGGTGTCCTGGGTGCCAGTAAGCAAATCAGGAGCGGGGAGTCTGTGGTCATTTCAGGACCAAGTTTGGCAAGTGTTGAAAGGAGGTGCCACCTCAGAAATGGACCTGTCAGTGAGTCAGACTTTTCCTATGTGAAATCACTTCCCAGAATGAACTGAGGGATGTTTAAAGCTTTTCTCCTACCATGAACTCTGCTGTCCTTGGGCTGCTCATTCTGTGAAGATAGCAAAGGCTGAATGCGGGAGAGCTGTCAGGTTCCTCAGAAGCAGGAAACCATTGACTGACAGACCCAAACTGTATAAATTGTGTGTGTGTGTGTGTGTGTGTGTGTATGCGTGTGTGTGTGTCTGTATGTATATGTGTGTGTGAGACATAGAGAGAGAGAGAGACAGAGACACACAGAGAAAGAGAAAGACAGAGAGACAGAGATACACACACACAGAGAAAGAGAAAGTGAGTGAGAGAGAGAGAGAGAGACAGAGACAGAGAGGAGAGAGAAAGAGGGAGACACGCAGAGAAACAAAGACACACACAGAATTACAAAGAATGAGAAAGTGAGAGAGAGAGAGAGAGAGAGAGAGAGAGAGAGAGAGAGAGAAAGAGAACGTGCATGCGAACGTGCAAGTGACCTCTGGTTTTGGAGTTAGAAATGGCCTATCTCAAAACTGTTGACTTCATTTGAATTGCACCGAAATAACCTGGAAAAAAATTTTCATTCCATTGATTTTCTGGGAGTACACACAGTAATCTTGAGTATGTTCACTACTCAAGTAAATTCAATGTGACATATTGTAAGGACTTTGAAATTATCCATCAGACATCGGAAATGTCAACTTGTATGGAAGCAAAGAGGCAAACAGAATCCAGAAGACTGATGTGATTGGAATCTGACATCACATTTCTTTTCCAAGGTGGGGACTCATTCCATGAGGAGAATGGACGGAGCCGGATTTGGCAAGTTTAATGAAAGTCTGTAGATCCCCTGCATGTACAGTGTTGTTTCATTAAGTGAATTCATTGTTTTTTGAGGGCAGCCCTGCCAGATAAGTAGCTTCCTGCTTGGGCCTGTTCACAAGGAGCCTGTGTTTGTCATTTGCTTTTATCCTGTCACTAAGATATGTAATAAAATGTTGAAAGCCAATGTGCTTTAATTACAGAATGACCACACCCAGTGGAAGATATAAAGTCTGATTTTAAAAATGGAGGGTTATTTCTGGTTATGATCTCATGTTCTGTCAAAACAAAATAAAACAAAAACCGAGACCATACTCAAACAGCGTTGGATTCATTCCATTGAGTTTTTAAACACAAGCACCCTTGACCAGGCCAGACACTGTTCCACACACGCTCCCCTTACCCCACGGCTCCCCATTCCAACTTTTCATTGATTTCAAAAGGAACTTCCCACTGCTCCCTGGGGATGTTGAGTAAGACTGCAAATAGAGCTGGAGTCTCAAGGCTGAATTCTCAAGGTTACCCCCCAAAATTAGGAAATTCAGTAGTAAGGGATCAAAACAATAAAAAAATCATGTTTTCAACTTGCCATATTTGCCAGAGGTATTCATCTCATGCAAATACTATTAGCCTGCGGGCCCCCTATGGATACTATCATGTCAGTAACCCTGTGTTGGGGTTTTTTGTTTCCTAAAGCTTCTTTACTATTGAAACCCAAGCCATCAGGATCCTTAGATATAAAATCATCGAAATGAAACTAAAGTCATACATTACCTTCAAATGCTGGTGCTTTAGTTTTTCTTCTTCTATTTTCAGACGCTTCTGTGAGATTTCTTCCTGTATTTTTCTTTTATCCTGAAATGAAAGAGTCCCAGCATATTTTAGTTTTAAAGTTTGCTTAAGTTCCGTTTCCTTGGAGCTGTGCTCCTGGCTAGGGAGGAGAGGCTCACGCATCACAGCAGAGGGAAGAAGAGCAAGGGATGGGAAGCATTTACGCTTAGGGAAGCAATGCAGAAAGGTGCTTCTACAAAGAGGACTTAAACATACTGTAATACCTTTTCTTCCTTACCGATCCTTTCTTCCATCAAGACTGAGTGACTGAGGGATGCGACAGAAAAAGTGAATGTTAAGGGGGAAGTTTTGAAATAAGTATGGGGAAACTTTGCTAGAGGAGAGACCAGCACTGGTACAAGGGTGAAGAGGCTTCTGGGAGAGACCTGCTTGTATGGAAAGATGGGGTAGCCAATGGGTCACTATAAAAACTAGGAAGCCAGAGGTAGGGCAGCCTTTCCCTTGTATACCTTGCCTTAGGAAGACAGAGAAAAAGAGCTCAGGTGATGATTCTCAACATGAAGAGGGCTTTTAGTTGAGGCCAAATTCATGGAGAAAAAGACTATCTGTCACCAAGTTCAAATGACCTCAAAACATCAGACAGCATAGCTATTAACACATTAGAGGTGGTTGTACTTTTTAGAAAATATAGCAAATAGACTAACTAGACAATCTGAGTCTGATTTCTGACCCCTCCTCCATTTATTAGCTCTGTGTCTTTGGACAAAGTTCTTTACTCCTCTGTGCCTCAATTACTCATCTGTAAAATGGAGATACTAAGAGTACTCACAGCATACACTATCACCATTAAATATATGTAAAAGTCCCTCAAACAGTGCTTGACACACAGTGCTCTAGAAGTGTTTAATAACCCTAAATTTTAAAACCAACATATAACTTATTAATCATACAGAAAGTAACATATGAATTCTGACAATGCTTTTAGTGGTTTGAAATGTTTTAGAGACGCTCTGCCTAGACAGTTGACTAATACAAAACAGTCATTATTTCCTCATTTTTGATCAGAGGTGATGCCACCTCCATCTTATTTGTGTTGGTTTTAAATCTGCTTTCAAAATGGAAAAACTCCCAAAGGATAGCATGTTGTTGCCATTGAAGACATCCAGAAGAATTTGAAGCAGACTCAGAGGTAATTTAGAAGAAAGAGTTCCAGAAATACTTGGCAATGTTACTGAAATAAGTGTGTGGCTTCCTGATGTGATTACTTTGAAGATAAAAACTCCTTTTTGATGTCTAAGTTCAGGTACATTTGTTAAAGACAAACAATACATTGCTCTCAAGCTTTGTGCCGTGTTTTTCTTTGTGCATAAGAAGAATGTATGACTTCAGCACTACTTTGAAAACTTCATAAGAGGTTCTTTTGGGAAAAACAGAACCAGGCAACAGGCATGGATGTTCAGAATCACTTCTTTCTTTGGATGAAATCTGGTCATTAGTAATGAAAACGTTGAAAGCCTCTAGGAGTTAATTCTTCAGTACATCTAAGGGCTGCGCTTGAGCAAATATTAGTTATGTCTAAATTTGTTTACCAAACATTTTACTAAGAGTTCTACCAGTGCTCTTTCACTTAACACTCATAATATAATAGTCTCATTTTTACAAAAGAGGAAATGGGATTTTAGGGGAGATTAACTCTTCCAAGTTCTCACAACTGGTAAGTGGCAGAGCCTGGAGGGAACCTAGGCAATCTGACACCAGGCTCCACAATCTTAGCCGATTTGCTGCCTTATTTCTTTGAGGGAGAAGTTAACTAAGCTAGTCCCAACCTCCCTCACTGTCTTCTCCATTGGAAGTGCGGTAGGCTAGAGGCAGTACTAGGGCAGGAGGAGTGAGCAGCCCCCTCGCATGTGCTTAGCTCCCTAGAGGTGGGCATGGTGACCAACGCTCCGTGAACAGCCTCCCTGGAGAAGAGCACATTGTGTCTGGTGGCCGGGGACTGCTGGACCCAGCAATGCCTCTGTAACCCTGTTGATTGTCAGTGTGGCTGGCTTCATCCTGGGGCTAGTAATCAGGTGACTGAAGTCGTGGGTAGAGGCAGGGCGTCTGAAGTGTTTTGGCAACACCAGGCTTGTACAAGGGTTGCTAGGGAGTACCAGTGTTTTGTCACTCAGAGGTAATGTGATGCCACTCTTGTACCCATCTAGGTAGGTAGGAAGGAAATTTTATAATGTGATAGACATGATCCTATTTTAAGATAGCAGAACTTTTCTCTCATCAGGTATCCATCAGCAAAATGTCACTATTTTTTTTGCCAAATTTCACAGGACTCTGAAAGCACTACTGAAAACTAATATGGCAATCATTTAGTTTCAGTATAGCAGAATAAACTCTTAGTCAACCTTAAGCTGTATGTCCAGCTCTACTGCCAGTGCACTAACATTATCATAGTCAGCTAATTCCTTCCCAAATTTTGATGGAACAAATTGAGGTGAAATACCATTTGTTTCCCAAAATTTCCCTAGAAGCTGGAGCTCTTCTATGAAAAACTGTTTTAACCTGGCATGGAAGACATTAATGGTTACAATGTAACCATGGTGGTTATCAACGTAACCATTATGAAGAACTTATACTATTGTTCACTTCTCAGTGTTCAATGACCTAGACTTCTTGTTTGCTGAAGAGTTGCCTAGCATTTTAGCTGTCTGACTTAGCCTGTTTTAATGGTCGACGCCCACACATTCCATAAAAGGCTACATTTTAATTCTTTTGAAAATTAATTTATTCACCTTGTGCACCTCTATGATCCAGTGATATTACTTCAATCACATACTTTATAATAAGCACAATACTTAAGGGTATAAGTATTTTAGAGATATTATTGATTAGCAATGAGCTAATACTCTGACATGCCTGATTTTGTCGAGAAGGCAGAATTGGTCCCGAGTTGTTTAATTATTGATTTATTCAATACTTAAGTACTTATACACAGATGCTACCTATATATTCAAGGTGACATTAGGAGTTGTACCATGTTTAAAAATTACTCAGAAGTAGATGCTTCCCCCAAGGAGCTTATATTCCCATGAGGAAAGAAAGTCATTTGTGTAAGTAACTAGTCTAAGAAATAAAGTTAGTGTATGTAACGACTTTAGGAGTTACACATGTTATTACTAAGGCACAAGTGAAGTACCATGAGGGCTGAGAGGAGAATGGGAGAAGTTGAATCTAGCTGACCTTGTCAGGAGGCTTTGGAGAAGCAGCTAGGTGAACATGATGGATGGTCATAGGGGGCTGGAACTTGGAGCGGACAGGTGCTCACATCAGGGGTTGGATGGGAGTGAAGGCCTGGGTGGGGCATGCAGGGATGGGAAGTGGGGAGGGTGGGATTTCATGTCAAGGGCTGGATGGAAGTGAAGGTCTGGCTTATGGGAGGATGGGAAATGGGGAGGGTGGGCTTTCATGTCAAGGGGTGGATGGGAGTGAAGGCCTGGGTAGGGGATGGGAGGTGAGGAGGGCGGTACTCATGTCAAGGGCTAGGTGTGGGCAACAGGTTGACGGCCTGGAGCTAGAGCACTGGGGCATTATTTGGAACTACGAATCTGAAATCTAAGTGACCATATAGGGAGCAGTAGGAAGTTGAGAATACCTGGAGGAGGATAGATCCTTAACAGAGAAAATTGAGTGGCAGGACGAGGGGCCTGGATTTATTCACGTGTTAATATAGGGAGCAATACAGGACTTTTGGGGGAAAGAATGATGGTGTTAAAGCCATGTTTTAAGAGGTGTAAGACAGCCTCAATGAGTAGTAGATGTGGAAGGGAGAGAACATGAAGAGGAACAACAGCTAAGTCACCACGTGCAATGCACACACAAGGCCTGAGAGCTTGAGGAAGCAGAGGGCAAGGATGTTGAGGACTTCAAGAAGTTAAAATAGGTAGGACTTGGAAATTGATGACCTACAGATGAGGGGGAGAAAGGGGTCACCTGGAATGCAAGGCATCCATGCCCAGAAAATGGGCAAAAGAGCAGAATTGCACCCAGAAACGGGACATTAAGGAGAAGGAAGAGTTCAGGAGGAAGATGATGGACTTGCCAAGTCTGAGGCATCCTGGAGACACACAGGTCACATTGTCTGGTGGTCAAAACGGTGGGTGGAGTGACATGAAGAGGAAGTGGAGCGAGAGGTAATTGGATAGGAGTTTTGGGAGAGACAGGCGAGAGCATGATGGGAGAGTCTCCACGAAGAGGAAGGAGGACAAAGGGCAGGTCCCCGTGAAATCCCACATTTAAGGGGTGTGAGGGAGGGAAGCCCATGTGGCGGCTAGGCAGATGTTATTGATATTCGGACTTGGTGAGTTGGGCCACGTGACTCAGAGGAGCAGTGGAAGGGCATGCGTTATTTCAAATACACAGCCTGTGAGGCTGAAGAACACGCCCTGCCTCATGCTACTGTGGAGGTGCAAGAGCCTTTGTGATCCTAGGGACAAGCACATCATTTGACATGGAAGGGTTTGAAACCTTGAGAGGTTAAGAGACTTGAGTAATAAGGCATTTAGTAGCAGAGCCAAGACTAGCGAGCAGATCTTCTTAACTTCCAGTCCTGGGCTCTGTTTACTTCTCTTTGCTGCCTCCATAAAAGCAAGAGCAGGTCGTGGGCATTTAGGTATGGATAAAAGTAACAACCAACAGACACCATCATACCACTTGGTTAGAAAGAGGGTATATTTTCTAAACCAACAGAAGCAATTGAAAGAGGCAAGTTAGAGAAATGATGAGAGAATTCAATTCGTCACACATTTTCAGATGCATTCTGCTAGAAGCTGATACTCTCAGGACTTCATGATTAGCTTAGCTTAAGGTCTGAAAATAATAACAGTAGAAGTTGTCTATTTGACTTTAAATACAGCCAGCAATGCAGAGTTTGTGGTGATGTATGAGTAACGGTCACTTTGACAAAAAGGAACGTGCTAACAAAATTCCCAGAAAAGAATCCTGGGTATAATTAGTTTACTGAATTTCAATAAAATAGACTTTAAAAATTATTGAAAAGGCTTCTTAAACTTGGAAAAGGAGCAAGCATTTCAAGAGGGAAGATAGAGCATGAGGCAGGAGCAATTTACAAATGGAACATGAACACATAAATAGATTTGATTTGGGTAAGAAGAAAAGCAATAAAAAAACAAACCAAATGGGTTAGTATCACAGTTTAGTATTGCTTCCTGGCGAGCTCACACAACCAAGAATGAAGACAGGATGTGGGCATCTATTTTTGTTTTTGTTTTTGTTCTTGAGTTCTTACTCTGTCCCAGGCTGGAGTGCCTAGGCATGATCAGAGCTCACCACAGCCTCGAACTCCTGGGCTCAGGTGCTCCTCCTGCCTCGGCCTCATGAATAGCTGGGATTACAGGCATGTGCCATCACACCTAGCTAATATTTTTGATTTCTTGGTGGAGATAGAGTCTCACTATGTTGCCCAGGCTGGTCTCAAACTCCTGGTCAAGCAATTCTCTTGTTCTGACCTTACAAAGTGCAGGGATTCCAGGCATGAGCCACCACGCCTGGCCAAGGCATCTCGTTGCAATAAGTGTAAATGAGGAAAAATTCAGGGTGAGGAGAAGATGTAAAACACATGGAAAACATCACGGGCACATAAGCGTGTGTGTATGTGTGTGTGTGTGTGTGTGTGTGTGTGTGTATGTGTGTGGGTGTTGTTCTGACAGCAATAAAATAAAGGTGGTAAGATGACTGCTGAGAAACACTGTGTTATATTAAAATGACAGTGAGAAAATACCATGATTCCACTGATATTTTACTTTCATATTTTTGATTAAAGAGAATAATCTTGATCCTGAAATAGGTAGAACAAAAATGCTTAAAGGGAAATTAAAGCCGAGAAAATACAGCCCTGAGGACAGAGCTGCTCTGGGTTTTAGTCTCTGATGGGTTTCATTTCAGGGAGTAGAAAAATTTATAGACACATCAGAAAAATATGACACAATCTCGCTGGAATCTTGGATGAAATTAAAATATACCAGAAGAATAAGAGTAGCAAATACCTCAATTTTTTGAAGGGGAAAATAGGTGATTATGAATAGTCATAAAGACTGATTAAGGTATTGGTTAATCCCTTGCAAAGTTGTAGGATGAATTGTATTTAGACAAGGGATGTGGCATTTAGACTAATACCTAGGTGGTAGTGTTCAATTATTAAATGTAAAGCATTTGAAACTCACTTTAGAGTTTCGAGGAAGGCCTGATCCCAAGCACTAGCTAACAACACTTTCTAAGTCACTTGGGCCAGTAAGGACGCTGTGAGCCAGTGCTGGTACACAGTATAGAGCTGTTATATCTGGTAACTGAGAAACTCACTACACGTATGCTATATAACCAAGGGAACCCTATAGTGCCTACATCAGCCCCCTGAAAACCCCAAGTAAGAAGAAATCATCTACCCAAATGAGAAGGAACCAGAAAAATAATTCTGACAACCTGCAAAAACAGAGTTCTCCAATACCCCCAAAAGACCACACCAATTCTTCAACAATTAACCCTAACCAAAATGAAATTTTTGAAATTTCAGACACAGAATTCAAAAGGTTGATGATAAAACTGGTCCATGAACTTCAGGAGAAAATTGAAAACCAACATAAAGACATTAAAAAATTTTTTTCAGGACACGGATGAAAAATTTTTCAAAGAGATAGACCCCTTAAAAAAAAAAAACAACAAGCTGGACTCGGTGGCTCAGCCTGTAATCTTGCACTTTGGGAGGCTGAGGTGAGTGGATTGCCTGTGCCCGTGGGTTCGAGATCTGCCTGGGCAACTT
Source organism: Carlito syrichta (assembly GCF_000164805.1). NCBI lineage: Eukaryota > Metazoa > Chordata > Mammalia > Primates > Tarsiidae > Carlito > Carlito syrichta. Next base: position 160,418 of record NW_007232242.1, on the reverse strand, counting down.
GGCGAGACCTCATCTCTACAATAAATCAAAAAATTAGCCAGACATGGCAGCATGCGCCTGTAGTTCCAGCTATGTGGAAGGCTGAGGTGGAAGGATCACTGGAGCCCAGCAGGTTGAGGCTGCAGTGGCCAGGAGTGTGCCACTGCACTCCAGTCTGGATGACAGAGTGAGACTCCAACTCAAAACAAAAACAAAAACAAAAACAAACCCCAAATCTCAAACTCCTGAAATTCTGAAAGTAAAAAAGTGCTGTGAGAAGTTTTAATAGTAGACTAGAACAAGCAGAAGCAATGATCTCAGAACTTGAAGACAAGGTTTTTGAATTAACCCGATCAGACAAAAAATCAAGAGAATGGAACAAAGTCTCCATGAAATGTGAGATTATGTAAAACACACAATTTTAAGAATCATAGCTGTTCCGGAGGTAGAAGAAAAAGCAACAAGTTTGGAAAACCTATTGAGGGAATAATGGAAGAAAACTTCCCTGGCCTTGCCAGATATCTAAACATCCAGATACAAGAAGCCCAAAGAACCCCCAGAAGATTCATTGCAAGACGGTAATCCCCAAGGCATATAATCATTCAATTATGCACAGTTAATATGAAGGAAATCATTTTGAGAGAAGTGAGACAAAAGTTTAAAATAACTTACAAAGGTAAACCTATCAGACTAACAACAGATTTCTCAGAAGAAACCCTACAATATAGAAAGTATTTGGGCCATTTCTTCAATCTCCTCAAATGAGATAACTTTCAGCCAAGGATTTTGTATCCCACAAAACTAATTTTCATAAAAGAAATGATGTTCTTTGCGGACAAGCAAACACTGAGGGAACTTGTCACCTCTAGACTGGCTCCACAATAAATATTCAAAGAAGTCCTAAACACTGAAACAAAAGGTCAAAATACACCAGTAGAAAAATGCTGGAAATCATGAAGTTCACAAGCTTTATGGAACACCAACATAATAGAGAAAATAAATAAAGCAATCAGACAACAACCAGTATGGTGAATAGAAGAGTACATTGCATCTCATTATTAACTCAGAATGTAAATGATCTCAATGCCCCACTAAAAAGATAGATTGGCAGAATAGATTAAAAAAACCCCACAACTCAAAAATGTGGTCTTCAAGAGACCCACTTAACTCACAAAGATGCCTGTAGACTCAAGGTAAATGAATGGGGAAAAATATTCCATGCAAATGGAAACCAGAACCAAACAGGAGTAGCCATTCTCATATCAGATAAAACAGACTTTAAATTAAAAGCAATTAAAAAAAAGCAAAAGTGGCTATTATATAATGATAAAGGGATCAATCCAATGAGAAGACATGACAATTTTAAATATATATGTGCCTAACACCAGAGCTCCCAGCTTTGTAAAACAAATTCTACCAGATCTAAAAAAAAAAAAAAGATAGCAATACAATAATAGTGGAAGATATCAACACCCCATTAGCAGCAATAGATAGGTCATCAAGGCAAAAAGTCAGCAAAGAAATGGAGTTAAACAGGACTCTAGAGGAATTGGAACTAATAGACTTCTATAGAACATTCCATCCCCAAACTACAGATTATGCATCTTTCTTATTAGCACATGGAACATTCTCCAAGATAGGCCATATAATAGGCCACAAATCAAGTCTCCATAAATTAGAAAAAATGGAAATTATATCAAGCACCATCTCAGACCACAGTGGAATAAAACTAGAAATTAACTCTAAGAAGAACTTGTGATACCAAAGACATGGAAATTAAACAATTTGCTCCTGAATGATCCTTGGGTCAACAATGAAATCAAGATGGAAATTTAAAAATTTCTTGAAACAAATGACAACAATAGCACAGGTTATCAAAACTGTGCTCAGAGGAAAATGCTTAAGGCCTACATTAATAAGACTGACATATCACATATTGACAACCTAACATCACACCTCAAGGAATTAGAAAAACATGAACAAACCAAACTCAAAGCTAGCAGAAGAAAAGAAATAATGAGAATCAGAGCAGAACTAAATGAAATTAAAATTTAAAGAAATACAAAGGATCAATGAAACAAAAAATTGGTTCTTTGAAAATATCAATAAAATTGATAGACCACTAGCCAGATTAATTAAGAAACAAAGAAAGAAGACTCAAATTAGCTCAATTAGAAATGAAAATGGTGACATAACAACTGATGTGGTGGAAATTCAAAGATCATCTGAGACTATTATGAATACCTCTATCCAAATAAACTAGACAATCTAGAGGAAATGAATAAATTCTTGGAAACATACAAGTCCCCAACCTTGAATCAGAAAAAAGTACCAACCTTGAACAAACCAATAACAAATAGCAAGATTGAAACAGCAATTACCTGCCTGGCCAACTTGGCGAGATCTCATTTCTACTATAAATCAAAAATTAGCCGGGTGTGGTAGTGCACACCTGTAGTTCCAGCTACTTGGAAGGCTGAGGCGAAAGGATCGCCAGAGCCCAGCAGGTCGAGGCTGTGGTGGCCAGGATCGGCCACTGCACTCCAGTCTGGGTGACAGAGTGAGATTCCAACTCAAAAAAAAAAAAAAAAAAAAAAGAAACAATTAATTGGGAATCTTCCCACAAAAGAAAAGTCCAGAACCTGATGGACTAACAGCCGAATTCTACCAGACTGTCAAAGAAGAACTGGTACCAATTTTACTGAAACTATTCCACAAGACTGAGGAGGAGGGACTCCTTCCTAACTCATTCTCCAAGACCAGTATCACTCTGATACCAAAGTCAGGAAAAGACACAACAACAACAATAGCAACAACAACAACAATGACAAACTACAGACCAATATGTCTTTTGATTATAGATGCAAAGATCCTCAATGAAATAGCAAACTGAATTCAACAGCACATAAAAAGAAAAATGCACTACAACCAAGTGGGTTTTATCCCAGGGATGCAAGGGTGGTTCAACATATGCAAATCAATAAACACGATCTACTACACAAACATAATTAAAAACAAAAATTATATGATCATTTCAATAGATGCAGAAAAAGCATTTGTTAAAATCCAGCATCACTTCATGATAAAAACCCTCAGCAAAATAGGCATAGAAGGAACATTCCTCAAAATAATAAGAGCTATATATGACAAACCCACAGCCAATGTCATCCTGAATGGAAAAAAGTTGAACACATTCCCCCTCAGAACTGGAACAAGGCTAGGATTCCCACTTTTACCACTACTATTCAACACCATACTGGAAGTCTTAGCTAGAGCAATGAGGCAAGAAAAATAAATAAGGAGCATCCAAGTTGGAAAAGAAGAAATCAAACTATCTCTGTATGTTGACGATATGACATTATACCTAGAGAACCCTAAGCACTCCTCCAAAAGACTCCTGGACTTGACAAATGAATTTGGTCAAGTTTCAGGATACAAAACCAACACACACAAATTAGTAGCACTGCTATACACCAATAGTGACCAACCTGAGAATCAAACCAAGCACTCAATTCCATTTACAATAGAAGTCCAAAAGCTAAAATACCTAGGAATACATTGAACATTGTGCCCCATGTGTAGTTTCTGAACCCTAGCTTCCCCCCTCCCCTTACTGGTGTCCCCAGTGTCTATTATTTCCATCTTTGTGCTTGTTTAGCTCCCACATATGATCTCATTATTATTATTATTATTTTTTGAGGTCAAGTAGTGTAATGTTAACATTCAAGAAAGTAAAACAGTCACCTCTGCAGCAGCTCATTAACAACTGGTAACATATAGAGGCCGATGTTCCAGAGCTTTAAAAAATAAGTACTGATATAACTGAGGACCCTCCACTATAGACAGGATGGGGCACTGTATCCATATTGCCAATGACAATCACCCCAAGAAATGCAAGCAGCCACATCCACCCTCCTTCAGGGGGTAGATCCACTATACGTGTCATGTAGATCGGCTACATTGTCACTGGAGACTCGGATCCAGCCATCTTCCCACACGTGATAGAGGTTGACAGTACCTCCTGAGTAGGCATCTCTGTAGGTGGCTTGGTAGATGGCTCTACGGGCCAGATCATAGGCCTGCTCCACTTCTAGGTCATACAAATAGCCCCGATCCATGTGAAAATGTAATATATGTACACCATGAAATACTATGTACTATGACTATATTGCCCAATGTAATCTACAGATTCAATGCAATCCCTATCAAACTACCAATGTCATTTTTCACAGAATTAAAATAAAATCCTAAAATTCATATGAATCTAAAGAGAGCCAGAGTAGCCAGAACAGTCCTAAGCAAAAAGAACAAAACTGGAGATATCATTTACTCAACTTCAAATTATACTGCAAGGTTGTAGTAACCAAAGCAGCATGGTACTGGTACAAGAGTAGACATATGGACCAATAGAATAGAGAATCCAGATACCTACCTAATAGAAACCCAAATACCTCCACCAACTGATCTTTGACAAAGCAGACAAAAACATACGTTAGGGAAAGGATACACTATTCAATGGATGGTGCTGGGAAAATTGGATAGCTACATGCAGAAAAATGAAACTTGATCCCTATCTCTCCCATATATAAAAATTAACTCAAGGGATTAAAGACTTAAGGTCAGACCAAAAGCCATAAAAATCCTAGAAGAAAACCTAGAAAAAACTCTTTTGGATATTGGCCGAGGCAATTAATTTATGGCTAAAACCCCAAAAGCAAATGCAACTAAAACAAAAACAAGTGAGACTTAATTGAATGGAACAGCTTCTGCACAGCAAAAGAAATAATCAGCAGAGTAAATAGGCAACCTGCAGAATGGGAGAAGATAGTTGCAAACTATATATCTGACTAATATCGAGAATCTGTAAAGAACTCAAACAAATCAGCAAATAAAAGCAAATAACCCCATTAAAAAGTGAGCAAATGACATGAACAGGTATCTCTCAAAAGAAGATAGTCAAATGGTCAACAAGCATATGAAAACATGTGCAACACTCATAATCAGGGAAATGCAAATTAAAATCACAGTGAGTCACCACATTATACCAGTCAGAATGACCATTAAAAAAATTTAAAAAAACTAGCTTCTGGCATGTATGCAGAGAAAAGAGAACACTTATATACTGCTGGTGAAAGTGCAAATTAGTACTTCTATGGAATGTGCTATGGAGATTACACAAATAACTAGAAGTGAATCTACCATTTGATCCAGCAATCCCACTATTTGGTATCTACCCTGAGGAACAGAGGTTGTTCTATAACAAAGCACCCGCACCCACATGTTTATCGCAGCACAATTCATAATTGCAAAGGTGTGAAACAACTTAAATGTCCGTCAACTGATTAGAAGATAATAAAAAGGTGGAATATATACACCATGGAATACTACACAACCATAAAAAAGAATGAGATCATGTCCTTTGCAGCAACATTGATGAAGCTGGAGATCATCATCCTAAGTAAACTGACTCAGAAATAGAAAACCAAACACTGTATGTTCTCACTCATATGTGGAATGGAGATGGAAATAGTAGACACTGGGAACACCAATAAGTGGGGAGGGAGAGGAAGGCTAGGGTTCAGAAACTACCTTTGGGGCACAATGTTCACTGTCTGGGAATGGGCTGCCTGAGACTAAATCCCCACCACTACACAATATGTCCATGGAACGAATATGCATGTGTAACCCCCAAATGTAAAATTAAAAAAGAATATTGTACACAGAATATTATTTTTTTTCTTGCTCTTTTATGTTTGGAAAGTTTTATAATGGCTTGAGAGTAGAGCTAATACTTTCCCTTAGGTAGTCTGCACCAAACCTACTACAGGTCTAAATGATTAAAAACAAATTTCACATGAGGAAATGCTCAACCTCACTAATCATCAAGGAGATGCAAATCAAAACCACACTGAGATACCACCTAACCCCAGTCTTAATGGTAATTATCAATAACTCAAAAAATAACAGTTGCTGGAGAGGGTGTGGGGAAAAGGGAACACTTCTGCACTCTTGGTGGGAGTGCAAACTAGTGCAACCTCTGTGGAAAACAGTGTGGCGATTCCTAAAAGCTCTAAACATCGACCTCTCATATGACCCCGCAATCCCCCTACTGGGAATATAGCCTGAAGAAGAACTCAAATCACTCTATAAAAAAGACACTTGCACATGTATGTTTATCGCAGCATTGCTCACAATAGCAAGAACCTGGAAACAACCATGCTGTCCATTGAAAGAGGACTGGATTAAAAAAATGTGGTACATATACACGATGGAATACTATGCAGCCATAAAAAAGAACCGAATCATGAATTTCGCAGCAACCTTGATGGAACTAGACTCTATAATACTGAGTGACCTCTCAGAGAAATAAAGATCTGATTATCACATGTTCTCACTCATATAGTGGACCTTGAGCATCTATTGTAATACTATAAGAAAAGGATTGACAGTGGTGGGAAACTATGGGGGGAGGGAGGGGAAGGGAGGTGGGATTAATGGTAGTCAATATCTGTTTGGAGTTGGGGAGATACCCCTTATCAACAAGGGTGCCTGAACGAAGCATATTTGTATACTTAACCCTTAACTGTACCCCACAATATTAAAATAAAAAATATTTATTTTTAAAAAACCAAAAAACCAAATCTCACTTTATTTCAACATCTGCAGATGATGAAGTTTATGATGGTTGTAATAATAGCTAACTTTTACTAAGAACATTTTATGTGTCAGGAACTACTCAAAGCAAAAACATGTTTCACCTTGTTTAATCTTCTCTATCTTTATGAGGTAGAGATCAAGTTTACCTGCACTATGGAACGAAGACATCTAGATCATGGGAATGCAGTGTATTTTGTTTTCTGCATGGCTTTTGACTATTTCTTCTTTTATTCCTTTGGAAATTTGTGGAAATGCGAACAGAAAGGAATATTTATTTCGGGCAACTGTCTTTAAAAGTTTTAAAATAAATGCCTTCTAAGGAGATATATAGAAAACTAAAACTGAACCCAACAAACACATAGACATAAACATATTGTAATAATGTACTGAATTTCTAGAGAGCAGGTGAGATGGGCTGGAAGCTTTAAGTTAAAAACCACTTTTGGTGACTTTAGTGCTCAGTCAGATTTGGAAACTAAGGTAACAAAAGATGACCAAATCAATCTCAAAATATCTTGGCTGATAGTGATGATGGCCCACATTGATGATTAATGTTATTATAAATAAGTATAAACTATAAAACTTTACAGGATATGTTAATTGTAGAATATTTGGAAAATTCAGACAATTTTAAAGAAAAACATAAAAACCACCCAGATGTTTACTGCTTTAGAAAAAACTACTGTCAACAGTTTGCTACATTTTATTTTGGTCTTTTTCAACACACCCAAACCACAGGTATGCATGTTTACACACACACACATAGAAACTTAACAAAGACAGAGTTTGTTTGGGTCCATACACAGAGTTTTGTGTTCCACATTTTGCACTTAATATTCTGTCATGAACATTTTCCAAGCAATTAAATTTTACTAAAAATAAAGTTAAATCTTATTCAAAATATTATAATTTGCTTAACCATTCCCTTTTTTTTGCCTTTTAGGTTGTTTTTACTCTTTTGCTGTTATAAGTGATTGTGTGATACAGGTTCTTTTATGTACATTTTAGGTCACTTTTCTCTGACTAGTTTCTTAGGATAGGTTTCTAGAAGTTAGTTACTGGTCAAAGGGTATGAATGTTGAAAATGTTATCAATACAGATAGCTAAAACATTTTATATAAAAAATTGTTTTAACTTACATTTCCACAAAACAGTGTCCGTCATTACACTCTTCCTAATTAGGAATACTACAAGGAAAAAGTACTTTAGCAATTTCAATAGGAAAATATAATATTTCAGTGATATCTTAATGAGATTTAGGAGGTAAAATATTACTCAAAATTTCTTGGCTATTTGTATTAATTATTATTTTTTTAAATGCCTGTTTGTGATTTCAACCCTCTTTTCTGTGAAGTGTATTAATTCATTAACAATTTATAAGGGTTCTTTAGGGATTGTAACTTTTTTTTGCCACAGTAGAGGTAAATATTTATTCTTATTTGCCTTTAAATTTTATTTATGATGTCTTTAGTGGTACTGAAAATTTTTTTATTGCTTTGATGTTTTCAATATTTATCATCTGAGATCCAGTACTTATTTATCCATATTTTCTTCTAGTTCTCTAAAGGTTAAAAAGATATATAATCCCGCTGAATTTGTTCTGATTTATGATAGATGATGAGGGTCTAATTGGTTTTCTAAATTTTAAACTAGGTATCTGAACTTTTGTCAAAGCATTTTTCCTATTGATATGGGACATACATTTTATTATTTAATAATTTTATTTTATTTTTGAATTGGGTCTCACTCTGTCACCCAGGCTAGAGCCCAGGCTAATGGCACAATCATATCTCACTTCTCACCACAGCTTCAACCATCTGGGTAGAGGTGAGCCTTTCACTTCAGCCTCCCAAGTAGCTGGGACTACAGGCACATGCCACCATATCCAGCTATCATTTTTTGATTTTTTGTTGAGAAGAGGTCTTTCTATGTTGCCCAGGCTGGTCTCAAACGCCTGGGCTCAAGTAATCCTTTCGCCTCAGCTTCCCAAAGTACTGGGATTTCAGACATGGGCCACTGTGACCGGCTTATTTACTGACTGAAAAAAAAAATTCATTAGGGTCTGGTTCCATGTAAATTGTATAGTTTCTCTAACTATTGATTTTGGTACTAATGCTGTATAGTTTAGATTGTGCACCAATGAGATAAATTAACATTTTATCCTTATTACTCTTATCAAAAATGTCTTAATTAATAGCAGTAGTTAGCTTTTCTCATTAGACTTTGGAATTTATTTGTTAAAGTCCCATAGAAACAAAATTGAGAGCTAACTACTGCTATTAATTAAGCAGTAGTTATTCCTCCTCATTTCTCAAAGAGACTAACAAATAATCAATCAAACAAGCAAAAAAACTATACATCTTAATGAAATTTGAAAAGCTACTCTTAATAATAATGATCACTATCCAGAGATAATCAGAGATCGATACTGTTACATAAGATATATATCTGCATGATTTATTATACCTTATATAAAATTGAGGTTTTTTACATGTTCAATAAAATGAGTTGTTCTTTTAATATATCATGAATACTACGATGTACCATGTTATTAGTTTTCTAAGTTATTTCTAATGGTTGTATGTCACATACACACACAGACACACATACAATATTTATTCAGATCGTCTCTATTTTGTGGAGTTGACTTTGTTTCTATTTTGGTAGCAAAAGAAATGACAATGCTATGTTATGCATGTCTTAAGATGGCCATCTCTGTGTACATTTCTTATTTTTCTGTAGCATAAGTTATTTGTAATGAAATTCTAGGTCATTACAGGTCTAGTTCAAGGGTAAAGCAGTTTTTGAATATCCTAATATAATTGCAAAATGGTCCTGTGTTAGAAATGTCATGCTTTTACCGGCAGTGACTAAGAATGCCTCCTTAAAGATTTTGATTGGAATTACATTAAACTTAAAATAAAATTGGAAGTATAAGATAGCTTTTCTGTTTTTCAAACTGTACATTCAAGAAAGGTGTGCAACTCCAGTCACATGTAGTATGTCACTTAGTAAAGTTTCACTATTTAAATCCTGAACATTTCTTTCGTTTAAAAATATAAACATTTATTCATATAACTCTAGCACATTTTCTAGCTAGGATTATTTTTAAGTTTTAACTTTTTTTTTAGCTTTGTAGTTATTAAGAATGAGATATTTTCACATTATATTTTTAAATTATTGTTTTTCATAAAGCTATTGATTTTTGTGTATCTATTGTGCATCTGACTTCTTTACTGAACTTTCAAATGCATTATTATTCTTAATGTTAGTGACATTGACGATGAGGACTAGAGAGTTTATTAACTTTCCAAGTGGTTGGTTGAGCAGTGAGACTTGTATTGAACCTAAGTTTCTATAACTCCTTGGATGTTTTTTGTACCATATCAATGCTTGCCAAACATGCCAGTAGAAATGCAATTCCCCAAATAGGGGATATTTTAACATCACAGGGCTCTGTACTGGTCAGAGTTCTGTTCAACTCTCAGCACCAACTTATAACAGCAATACTAGAGTGACTTAAATCCAGAAAAGAAAGCTGTGGAGCTTAAAGGGTAAGAGGCATGATGATGGGGGAAGTTACAAGCAACCAGATTCTGGTACCTTATATCAGAACTCTTAATCTGGAGAGCTATTCTCAAGTGGAATAGGCGTCTCCGTGGCACTGATCCACCTAACCCTGAAGGTGCTTAAGGAGAAGCTGGGTGTTCAGTCCTTGAGCATGGTGTAGGCTATGGCAACATGGACAAAGAGTTCCTAAGTCTTCTTCTGATCCTCTGGTTATGTCTGCATCTAGCTGTGAAATATCCCAGTTTGTAAGTTAGCCATGGGAATTGGGCATGGCCATCACTACTATTTATGGGGTGAATTAAGAACACATTTTCTATGCCTCATTTTATTCACTAATTTTAGTCTTCTCTCCCAACCTAGCAACACGTTCTCACAGATGTCTAAACAGAATCCTGTTTGTGTTCGATTTTTATTTCTCTGCTACCCTTTCTTGTTTGTCCTAATCAATAGTGACAAAACAAAACATGGGTAAACAACAAACACAAAGCCAGCCCCTGGGCAGCCAAGGGGTGATGGTACACTTGGCCAGGTCTTCAGTTAAAAAAAAAATCTGTCCGCAGGCCAGATAGTCATTAGCTTTCACCCCTTCTCAGCTGGATTGTATTTGCTCATTCATTTATTCACTCACTCAGGATGTGTGTGTGTGTGTGTGTGTGTGTGTGTGTGTGTGTGTATGTGTTCCAACTAGCATTGTGTTCATTGTTGAGGAAACTGTGAACAAAGCAAAGATGTCATTGCCTTAAGAGGTTCTGGCTGGAGGGAAGAGACTGAGATAGCAGTGGGATGGGGAGGAGGTACCCAAGGCCGGGGTATCGGATACTCTGAAATCAAATAAAAATTAAATGACTTTGGTTTTGTTCCAGCCCTCTTGAAACCATAACTCATGCTTCTGAAAGGACACCATACCCTCTCCTTGCCCACTTCTGCTCTGGCCGGCTGGGGGAGGCAAGAGGAGGCTGCAGGGGCAGAGGGCTGTCTGGAGTTAGAGAGAACATGGCTGAGCCAGGCAGAACCTCTAGAGCCTCTTCTCTTTGTTTCACAGCAAGCACAGTTCCTAAGAGTGGACAGCTGAAACCGGGGGAAGTTCTGAGCAGGAGTGAGGGTTGTGATCTTAATGTTTATAAGCATTTATTGTGATGCTGTGGTCAGAAAACTGACGGGCCGTAGAATGAGTTCAAGGTCCGATGTTGAATGAATCCCTTGACTTTCTTGGCCTTAGGTTTTCCACCTATAAAATGGGGGTGGTAACACATGTTTTCAAATACCCATGGGGCTATTTGGGCAAACAAGATGATAGAGGTGAATGCTTTTATCTCTTTAAAGCCTAAATGCTATGTTGTTATTGTTAGTAATCTCAGAATTCTTTTGCTTAAGAGATGTCCTTTACTTCCCAGATTTGACAGCATAGATGGATTAGGAACCGCTATTGTAGCTCATTTACATCATCTACACCAGTCACAGAGGCAGGACATAGAAAATTTGATGCTCAGGGTGGAAGCTGGTTTTGACTTCCATTCAGAACTTCAAGGGCAACTTCTACATCTTCAGCGGCTTGGCTGATCCTGCTCAGCCCTTGGGACTTTATATAAAAACTCTTATACAGATCTCATTCAAACTACCTTAATGATGCTTTTGGCAGGTATGCATGCCACAGGGTTCTGGATGAGGAAACTTTTAGGGCAATGAACTTTCATGGAATCTTTCCCCAGAATGACCCTGCCGCTATTTAAATAAATATTCTTCTTTCAAGAGAGGGTAGGTGGTTGGAGACTGTAGATTAGAACATGAAAGTCCTGTTTCAGTTTTAGCACTCAGCTGTGCTGCGTTTGCTTTACTCAGTTAGTCTTCGATGCTTATTCTCTACTTTGTTTTCATCACAGTTTTCTAAAGAAGCAGCCTTTCTTTTGACTATCCAGTAATGTTTAGAAAATTTTCAGGGATCCTTGTCAGGAGAGAAGTTGGCAAAGTGGTGTTATCATTCCACTGCACATTGGACAACCTACCCTGTTATCAGAAAGTTGTTTCCTTGATGAGCTATCAAGACTATTACACCTCACCCCATGGTCTCCCTGATGGGTGGGCTATTATGTTTGGCAAAGAAACGTGGCATAGCACATCTATTTGAAGAAACCTTTCCTTCTCTGGAAGAAACATGTAATCTTGGTACAGCACCATGGAAAATTGTGCGGAGGCTTTATTGTTAGCCTGTTCTGGCACAGGACGTCTTTATTTGGGAGGTTGCTGCATCTTCACATACCATTTTCATGTGGCTGTCTTTGGATGCTCATGACAGATTGAAAGTTGTTCCTGTGACTATGTCTTAACCTCCAGGTGAGCTGAGGTGGTTAACAAGGGTGCCCTATGCTTTCTTCCAGTCATTAGGACTTTAAGAAGTCCTTAGAACTCCCTAATAATGCAATGATCCAAACACAAGTTCGGGCTTACCTTTGACCAAGATCCAGGCTGGCCTGCTCTTGTTTTCACTCTCATTTGTTCAGGTAGGTTGAATAAGGATCCATACATATAGTGAGCCTAGAATGAAGAAGCAGGGCTACCTTCTTGGGCATGTGGCCTGTGAAGTCACCAGGGCAATGTGCTGTGGAGGGCCCAGCACTCAGCTCAAAGCTCTGATGTAACCATTTCAAAATCTTGAATTCACTTCCAACAAGGTTCCCCACATTTCCATCGTGTATTGGTTCCCACAAATTACATAGCAGATCCTGCTCTGGGGTCATTAACTATCTCATTGACTGTGAGAAGATCCCAGAGAGTGACAAAGAGAACAGATGAGGTGGAGTGCCCAGTGGCAGGGAACACATGCTAAAGAAACAATAGACCCTGTCTGTGCTCATGTTATTTTTTTTTAATGATCTTTGTACTGCAGAGATTTCTGTTTTACATAAAGAACTTCTTGCTTCTTTAATTGTTATATTTACAAGTCAAGAAAAGAAATTCTTTGGAAGTGGAAAGAAATAGGGAGTGGATCCGGGGAAATGTGAGAGCTCCTTATTTAAAAAAAATTTTTAAAAAAATTTTGTGTCACAAGCAGCTTTGGCCAGCAAATCTGGCTCTGTTGCTCAAATTCCAGGGTCAGGACTTTCTATGGCTCCTTTCCAAATGGTGGCAGTCATGGCAGGTGCTCGTTCTTGTGATTATTATTGCTGCCTAATTTTCAACAGAGCCCACCTCCTTTATGTCTGTGCTCAAACGTCACCCTCTCTGTGAAGACCACCCTGTCCAGTCTGTTTCAAATTGGAAACCATTCCCATCCCCACTCCTGACGCTCCCGATTCCAACTACTTCACTTCTTTTCATTTAATGCACAAGGCTTGGCACATAGTAGGTGCCTAATAACTGTTAACTGAATAAAAGCATGAAAAAAATGTATTGATAATACACATTCCTTACAGCTGAAGGTGAGCCTGGATGAGAATAAAAATGTCAGCTATCTTCTTATCTTTGTTTTCCTCAACTGGATCTGTTTTCTGAAAATGGCTTCTATTTCTAAGCATTCTTGTGAGTTCACCCCTCAACAGTACCGATTTTGCAAGTCGGTGATCTGTAGGTTTAAGATCTAGTTTTCCAGCATAAGCACCCCCATATCTGTTTGTGACAGAAACTTGCAGTGTCACTGTAGGCACAGAGACAAGAAAATGTGTTCCCCACAGAGAAGGATTGAAGAGGCCTGTCTGTTCCTGAGGGGAGCCCACCAGAGCCTTTTCATGGCTCTTCAGCATGGTTCATGGTATCTTCCAGAGAGGAACTCGTAGGGATCACTCTGTCATCAACATCCCATGTTCTCAAGAATGCCGGAGCCATGGGAATCCAGAGTTCCAGTTGTATTAAAAGTAAATTTCAAATTTATGGTCTATTTGAATGAGCTCTTCTTTGGTATAAAAGTCATCTGTGTGTTAAAATACTTACTGACTCCCTCAAGAGATTTTTTAAAGGTGAAGCATACTATTTAATCAATTTTAAGCAGCCCTGTTTTTAAATTATCATTGGAAACTGAACTCTTAGGCCAAGGGGTACTTTCACTATGAATTTAGTGAGCGAAAAACGGGTGCAGGGATGGAGCAATGAGGAGGAACTGGACATTAGCAATTGTGTGAGGTAGAAGCCATATTTGGCTCACCCAAGCTGAAGTACCTTCTTTTAAACAATTGCTTCTGTGTTCTTTCATAATTTTGCCTTTGTTCTCTTGAAATCTTGGGGAAGACTAATCTAAGATTCAATTTACTGATCTGATATGAGACATGAATGGCACCACCACAGTAATTTAGTTTTCAATTTGAGAACCTAAGTGCCTTATTCCAACTACTTAATGTGTTGAATCTTTTTTTTTTTTTTTTTAAAGAAGAAGACTAGCACTTGATTCTGTCAAATTATAGGCATATACATTTATTTTTTCAATTCATTGCAGTGGAAATAATAAGTTTTTAGACACCTGAAATTAGGAAGGATAAGTACAACAGTAAAGATTGTTTCATTTTACAGCCAGGAATTAGAGAAATAAATTTTAGGATAAAAATCAAATAGGTGTTAGAGTGTACAAGTTTTTTTCTCCCAGGGTAAGATCTGTGAGCTGCTGTGTCTGGGTACATTTTGTTCTTGAAACATATAAAAAATTATTTCAGTGTAGAAAGATAGGAGGAAGAAGTTAAACGAGAAGACACTCTCTGATCTATAGTCTAGGGCAGCAATTCTGAAAGTTTTAAGTACATCCTAACATGAGGGGATCCTTGCAAATCCTCCGGACACTCTGTGTTTTTGTTTTCCCAGGGTCAGGAGGACAGCTGAGGTGGCTTCCTGGGCAGGGCCAGGGTGGGAAAGCTGGCATCTCCAGGGTGCCCGCCAGGGAGGGAGTGGATGTGTTGTTTCCATGGACACATCACTGTTCCACTTTTCCTCTAGGTGGTGACAAATGTGACTGGATTTAGCCCAGTGAGGTGAGGGCTAGTTTATGAGAAATTTGTTCCCATAAACTTTTTCCAACTTTCTTACCTCCAGTATTTATCCAAGTATGTTATATCCAGGCTAGCACTCTTTGTGATCTTACTTTGGAGATTTTCTTAGTACTTTCTAATGGAATATCTTTAGGCAAATGAGATAATCCAACTTTTTTTTTTTAATCATTAAAAAAGCATACATCTGTATATTCGGGATCCCACTTACTCTCTTAATGCTTTAAAGGCACTGCAACTATGGCTCTCTCTCTGCACTTAGAGCCCTCAGTGAGAATTTCTAGTCTTCCTGGACAACTGTTGGTGGCCATATTTGTGGAACAAGTATGGCTTCAGGGAGAGTTCTAGGGAGCACTGGAGGTACTAAAGGCTTAAGCAAGGGTGTGCCCCAATTGAAAAAGGAAGATGAGGGACAAGGGCCTGCTTGTGTATTTCAATTAGCTAATGAGACAGACGCATTAGAAAAAGGGAGCTTGTGACCACACAGCTCATGCAGGCGAATCAAGTAACCATTAGACAACAGCTGTAATATAAAAGGCCCAAGCCAAAAACAGCAGAGCAGAGCCCAGCTCCTATCCCCTAAAGCAGGACAGCTGAAAACAGAAAGGAGTTTGACAACAGAAAGGAATAAAACAAAACAAACAATCCCTACCGAGGTTTTCTGAAGAAAGGAACATGTAATAATTAGAAGTGAAACATTTAAAAGAGCACTATCTTATGAAAAACTGCCCACCTCATTAATAGACTTCTGGTTCCCTTACCATTGGCCAAGAAAACATTTCATCTTACAGAACCTTTCTGGGTGAGACATTGTATCTACTTAGCAAAAATCCTAAATTGGGATTAACATTATTAGTTTTGCCATGGGAACTTGAAGAGCAAAGCAAAGTCACCTTGATTTAGCATTTGTTTTTAAAAAGTACTCGTTTCTTTCTGACAGCTAATTTCAGTGGCAGAAAATGCTGAGAAATTGGGATGTTAATTTTCAAAGATTTTTTTTCCCCTTAAAACAATCATATCAAAAGTTGTAGCTAATGATAGATGATTGTGTCACAGATTTCCAGGTTACTGCCCAATACAGGGCTTTATAAAATATAAAAAAAGCTGGATCACTTAAGAAAAGTAATTCATTTCTTGCTTTGACTCTTTCCCAGAACAAACATAAAAAATGCATTATTTTTCTTCCCGGTATTAACGAAATATTTTCCAAATCCACTGCATGCCCTGCATTCCTTTATTAGGATCTGATTCAGTTTGTGACTCGGCTGGAAACTGATATCTTAGAATTAATCTGATACGTGCTTTTACCCACTTTTCTCTTGTTTAACGCTTAGATTAAATATACCAATATTCATTTTAATTCTGTTAGGCTTTTTGAAACATTCTACCATACTGTGAGTACAAAGCTTCAGGTCATTTGTTTTCTTTCTTTTTCTCTCTGCTCTTTGAAGAAATTCTAACTTTTGGACACATTCGTTGCTTTAAAAAGTTTCCAAGTTGTGGATCTGTTTTTTTTGACCGAATGTCTGACAAATAGCAATTTAAGGAAAAACCGCATCTACATGGGACACAGAGGTGAATGATAGCCAAGCTGCCTTGAACGCTTCTGATTGCTGTTCAAAACGCAGGCGCAGTCTTTCTGAAAATCCCCAACATTTGCCCCCGCTCTCAGGTCCCAAAGCCCGAGAGCCGAGGACAAGGGTGAAGGGGGGCAGAGACGCGTCCCTGACGCTGCCGGTTCTGTGTTCCCTCTCGCAGGGCTCGGCGACAGGGCTTCCCTGCGCCGCCGCCCTGTCGAGCTGTCGCAAACTTACCGTGATGGCCTGGAGTCTTCCCTTCACCAGCTCCGCTTCTTCCATCCTAGACGTCAAGGACAGGCGGCCGGGGAAGCGGGTCCAAAGCCACCATCAATCAAGGCGCCTCCTCGGGGACGGGCGCGGGGGTGACACGGGAACAGCAGGGAGCAATCCGCGCTCGGCACCCGGTGGAGGGAGGGAGGGAGGGACCCCCGGCTCGCTGGGAGCGCCTGGGCGCAGATGCACAGGCGGGCCAGACAGACACATGGAGTGAGCGAGCCGAGGCAGACGCGGGCTGCTGGCACCGGCTCACGGACAAGTTTGAACGGCAGCGGCACAAGCCCTTTTCCCCCGGAGCTGCCAGCTCTTTGTTGTACCGTGCACGGCGAGCAAGGCACACTTTCTTGTTAACCGTTCCCTCCCCAGCTCGTGGTTTTCCGGGCGTGGCACAGAGAGCCGGTCTCTGCCCCAGCAGCACACGGCATCCTGGGGGTGGGACTGTGGGGGTTTGCACCAGGCTCTCTACCTGCTCTCGGGCTCTGGGGGAGGGCCTCACCTGGAC
>NW_007232242.1:126019-142870 GCF_000164805.1 Carlito syrichta | reverse complement strand
CAGTTACTCGCTTGCCTTCCTTCCTCCGACTGGCTTTGGATACTATAGAACATTCCATAGTTCATTCGGACTTCATAGAGGGGTGACTTGGCATCTGGCTGTTCTTCCCCCCAGGCCCCTTCTCCCAGGCGGTTTGTTGCAAGTCATAGAGAAATCCAAGGTGTTAACGTGACTATGTTAAGAAGCTCGAGCCAGACACGGTGGCTTGTGCCTGTAATCCCAGAATTTTGGGAGGCCTAGGCAGGAGGATTGCTTGAGCCCCAAAATTCAAGACCAGCCTGGACAACATACCAAGACTTGGTCTCTACAAAAAATCTGAACATTAGCCAGGTGCTTGTAGTTCCAGTTACTCAGGAGGCTGAGGCAGGAGAATTACCTGAGCCCAGGAGGTTGAGGCTGTGGTGAGCTGTGATTGTGCCATTGCACTCCAGCCTGGGTGACAGAGTGAGGCCCTGATTTAAAAAAAAAAAAAAGTTGCCCCCCAGGAGTGTTTAGTGTGGCGTAAGCACCAAATGCCAACCGCTGGCATTGTTAGCCATGGTTTCTATGGAACACAGTGCTTTCTTGGATCTTGTTCAGGAATGACACTCTCGGCTTTCAGGAAGGTGTCCATTTTGACCTTAGCAGTTACGCAAGAGAAAGGAGTGAGCCTTTGAAAGTGTGATGAGACATTCTGGAACTTCCTGCGGCTGACTCTGTGTGGACATTCCCGCACCCTTTAGAAAGAGGCAGGTAAGCGTGTTGAAACTTTAGGTCAGGGCAGAGGCTGGGACGCCGAACAGTTGACTTGGTCTGTTTTCTTTTCCTACCAGTTCTTTAATTAAATTTTGATGAAGTAAACCCTAATTAGCATCTACCTTATTATTATATGTTTGAATACTGTCAAGCATCTTCATATCAGCATTCAGCCAAAGAGGTTAAAAGAACAACCCAAACATTGAACACAGACTGTAATTTCCTTTGCATTTTTGATCTCAGTAATAATAATAATGTGTTGCGTCCTCTTTACCTCACAAAGTGCTGAAAGATGGCTGCTACTAGCCCTATTTTAGAAATGAAGAATAATAGAGGTTGAATTAGTTTGCATTCTCACCAACATTGCAGAAGCGTTCCCTTTTCTCCGCATCCTCGCCAACATCTGCTGTCTTTTGCTTTATTAATGATGGCCATTCTTACTGGAGTTAGGTAGTATCTCAATCCGGTTTTGATTTGCATTTCCCTGATGATTAGTGAGGCTGAGCATTTTTTTCACTCGTAAGCAGACCCTGAACATTTACCATAATACAATAAGAAAGGGATTGGCAGTAGCAGGACACTGTGGGGAGTGGGGGGGAATCTAACATCAATACGTGTAGCTGATCTTAAACCAGGTGAAGTGGGTACCAAAAAGAGGCCCAAACTTTACCTGCATGATGACCACTTGTATACCGGATCCTGAATTGTTCCCCAATTCTTTAAAATAATAAAAAAAGAAATGAGAAAACAGGCTCGGAGAGGTAATTGACCTTATAGCTGATAAGTAGCAATGCCAGGGTTAGAGCGTTAGCGACCTGACTTTCCATAGCCATTTGTTGAGGCCTGCCCAAGGACACAGCCTGAAGGTGAAATCAGTCTATACAAGGAAGGGTTAGAAACCGGCCTCCTCCACCCAGCACCCAGAGCTCTATAGCTGGGTGCGGAACCTTGTGGGACGCTCTTCTGGAGACACATACTAGCCTGGTGAAACCAGATTTCCCCACACTGTCATGTGGAGCTTTGCAGCACAGAGACTCCCATCCTGGGCCAGTCACTAGAAGGTGAGACCCACCCACTTCAAGAATCTGAAGTCTGTCCTTGCTCATACATCTTTAGCAGAGAATAGGAAAATTAATTGCATGTGTGCCAAATTGGATGGATATTGAAACATAAAAAGAAATCAGACCGTAAGCTTTTGATTTTGTTTATTTGCAGATCCTGGCTGAAATCAATGACAATAAAACAGTGGTGTTAAATATCTCAGTCAGAATTGCATATTTGCTGCCCATAACAGATGGGCAGTCATCCAATTATGAGTCTGGATCTTTTCCTAAAATCAATTTACCTTTCGAATCTCATTTCTGCTGTAGTAAAACCCAAGGGGAGGCCGAGAACAATAAGAGGATAGGGAATTTAGGAGGAAGCAGAACTGTGACAACCGACTGATAACTTCATTGTGTGTTCATTTGTTTAGCTGATAATATTCGTCATTGCCAATATTTTTTGAAGCATTTGTTATTCGTCCATTCTGAACATATTTGTTGAGCACCGTGAGGTGGCAGGCACTGTGCTAGGTGTTTGGGATACATGGATGAACAAAATTCCTGCTTTCCTGGAACTCATGTTCTAGTTGGCAAGAGACGATAAAAACAATAAGTAAACAAAATATGCTAGGTGAGGAGGTCATTATGTTATCCTGGATCCTCCGAGAAACAGATACCAAGATGGGTTAAATGTTCAAGGTTTTATTGGGAGAAATGGCTGTCTGAGAGAAAATGATGGGGAGTAGGGGGAGTGGGTAGGGAGAAAGAGCTGGAGGCGGGGCAGCCCAGGAGATGGAGTGAAACCCTGAAGTCAGGACCCTCATAGCCTGGCGATCCCTCTGGACTGCACTACAGACATAGCTGTTTCCACACAGCTGCTTCTCCCTCTCTCCTTCACTCAGGTCTCCCAGTTGTCCTGGCTTTTTCTGCCTACCCCCCGCCCCCACTCTCTCTCATATGGTCGTTTCTCTTGATAAAATCTTGCACTTTTAAGTCATTTTGGCATTTGCTTCTTGGAGGATCCAGAACCAGAATCACCTCCTCACCTGCTATATATTTTGAAACAGTCTCACTCTGTTGCCAGGCTGGAGTGCACTAGCACTATCATGGGTCACCGTAGCCTTGAACTCCTGGGCTCAAGTGATCCTCCTGCCTCAGTTTTCTAAGGAGTTGGGACTACAGGCATGTACCACCATGCCCTACTAATTTTTCAGTTTTTTTTTTTTTTGTAGAGAATGGGTCTCACTTTGTTGCCCAGGCTAGTCTTGAACTCCTGGCCTTGAGCAATCCTGTCTCAGCTTCCCAAAGTGCTGGGATGACAGGCATGAGTCACCATGCCCTGCCATCTACTATAATTTATTTCCTTATTATATTTACCTTTTATTGCCTGCTAGAGACTAAGTTCCAGGAGAGCAGGAATTTTGTTCATCCACATATCCCAAACACCTAGTACAGTGCCTGACACACTACAGGTGCTCAATAAATATATTCAGAGTGAATGACTAACAAACATTTTAAACGTAGTAGCAATCATCAATATCATCAACTAAATAAGTGAATAAGCACGTGATGATACCAATCAGTTGTCAGTTACCAGGGTGGACTGGTGTCCCTCGGGGACGAGCCTAGCATTCTTGCTGCTCTCAGTCATTGACTGGAAGTAGCCCTGGAGGAAGCATGGCCTTGATGCAGACATAGGGATGGACTTCAGAGCACAGCAGATGGGGGTTCTTGGCCAGTGGTTCCTGCATTTGGATGCCTGAGAGGCACTTTCTCAAGACAACCACAGTGATACGTGCAGTGGAAAGAAAATAGAGCATGGAGGAGAATAAAGATTTCCAAGGCATGGGTCGTTGCAATTTAGGACTGGGCCATTACAGCGGTCTCAGCGATAAGGGCACACTTGAACAAGGTCTTGAGGAAGAGGTGGGAATTAGCCATGAGGATGCTGATGGGAAGAGCCTATCAAGAAAAGCCCGTGGAAAGGTCCTGTCAGGGGGCCCCACCCAGCATATTTTAGGAGCAAGGGTAGTGTGCTTAGAGAGGGCATATTAAGGGAAGTGTAAGAAATGGGGCTGGAAAGGTAATAGATCCCAATCCATGCATGGCTTGTAGGCCACTGTAAGGACATTAGGGTTTACTCTGTGTAGGGTGAGAAGTCATCGAAATGTTCTGAAAAGAGGTGTTTTGCAAGGACAGAAGCAGAGAGACTAGGTAGAATGATACTGCAGTAATCCCTGTGAGAGATGGTGGTGTCTTGGGCCAAGAAACAGGGAGGATGGTGTGCATTGGTTGACCCATGGGTACCTTCTAATCCTGTTGGTGGTTTGGATGTGGGGTTTGAAAGAAAGAGCAGATTCATAATAACTCTAAGACTCTTGATCTGAGCAAACAGAAGTTTCCATTGATTGAGATAGAAAAACGGTGAAATAATTTTTTGTTTTTGTTTTTGAGGGAGAGGATAGATGCCCAGAGCTCAGTTTGGACAAATCAATCAGTTCTCACATGGGGATGCTGTGTAGGCAATTGGATATATGAGTTTGGAGTTTAGGGAAGAAGTCTAAGATGGATTTATAATTTTTAAAAATATCTCTGGAAGAAGGCAGAATCACAAAAAATCTGGAATTACAGTTCACAAAGCAGCCTAGTTTTGTGAACTAGTATCCATTAAATGTTAACTCTATATTCATGACAAAATTTAGCCTTTACCAAATAGATATAGTTTTACTAAATATGTTGTTATTTGCCAACCAGTGTAAATTCCACATCACTGGGCAATGTAAGTTTTTTCTCATCCTTTCCTTCTTTAGTAGATAGCTGGATGGTATTTAATTGCTACTGTGTGTGAATAGGGTGACCTTACAAATTACAAAAAATTTCTGAGATTGCTTTATTTTCTTTCTAGGGTACTCTGGATAGGTATTTCTTTGTCATGTATATAGGTATTTCTTTTCTTTTCTTTTTTTTTGAGTCGGAATCTCACTCTGTCACCTGGACTGGAGTGCAGTGGCCGCTCTCAGCCACCGCAGCCTCGTTCTGCTGGGCTCCGGTGATCCTTCCACCTCAGCCTTCCAAGTAGCTGGAACTACAGGCGTGTGCTACCACACCTGGTTAATTTTTTGATTTATTGTAGAGATGAGATCTTGTCAAGTTGCCCAGGCGGGTCTCGAACCCGTGGGCTCAGGTAATCCACTCACCTTGGCCTCCCAAAGCACAGGATTATAGGCTGCGCCACCAAACCCTGTGGCATTTCTTTGTTAGGTAATTTGAGCTTTACGGTTTAGAGGGTAAACAAGGGAAAAATACAATAGGTCTTAAGGATCTATAGTAGACTGTCCTGTCTTACTTGAACTGTCCATGGCACTGGACAGAGTTGGTCATTCCTTCCTTCCTTTTTTCTTTACTTGGTTCCCAGGACACTCACTCTTGATTTTACACCTGCTTCACCGGTCTGTTCATCTTAGACTTCTTTGCTGGTTCTTTTTCTTTTCCCCAGTCTCTTAAAGTTGCACTGTACTAGAGTTTAGTTGTTGGTGATCTTTTTTTTTTCTTTTATTCCTCACAACTCATTCTTGAGATCTCATTTTGCCTCATTCTAATGTCATTTAGATGCCAGGGCCCATGCACTGATTTATGTCTCCAGACTAGACTTCTCTTCCGCCCTAAGATCTTAGGCTGTTACCTGTGTGGGGAACTCCTTTCACCCAGAAATCTGTATGCCTCATCCCCTTACATTTTATAGGTCTTTGCTCAGATGCTACCTTCTCAATGAGATCTAACTCAACTACACCATATAGAGCCACACACTACTCTCTCTGACACTCCCAATCCCCTTTCCTTTTTTTTTTTTTTTTTACCATAGCCTTTGCCATTTTCTACAGTACTATAATAATGCATTTGTTTTGGTTCATTATCTGTTTTCTTTCACTAGAATGCAGCCTTCATGCTGATAAGGGTTTTTTATCTGTATTCAAAGTTCTTAAAATAGACTGATACCTAGTGGACATTCAATAAATAGTTGTCATAGGATAATCATTATAACCCATAAGATTGTCCAATATATGTCAGATGCTTTAGAGGCCTACTTGATGGATTGGGAAATTGATAATCCAAAAAATTAGCTAAACTGCCATATCCAGTAAGCAGCAAAACCAGGGTTTAAATCCAGGACAATATCCACACAAAGCTCCATCTTTGTCCACTATACCATCCGACCTCTATTTTTCCCTAGTTGTAATGAGACACCATTGAACAAATTTTAACCAGACATATCATTACATGCCTAGAATAATACATTATGCACAAGTAAGTTCAATCATTTTGATAATTCATGGAATTGATTTTTAAGACTAGACACAGTCTACAACCATTTTTTCCTTTGAAATTTGTTTAAATATTAGGCTATTTTTTTGTAAGTGAAATGGTCCAGGAGTATACCAACACCAAAAATAACTCTACTAGTATATGGTAGACCAGTGTGTGTGGGTAAGTGTGCTTCTTTTTCTTTGAACATCCATGCAGTTCTTTTAGTCTTAGTCCCCTAGTGGTCAAACAACCACTCCACTTAGTAGAAAATGATGCTTAACTAAACCAGTGCACTTTTTGAGATAAAAGGTGCAACTGTTTTCTGAGCATAGTCTAAGTCATCTGAGCATAGTCTAATACCCTATCAAAAATAACCACGGATTAAAAAAACCTACTAACAAACCAAATACACACAGCAAATAATCTTCCCAGACACCCATCAAACAGATTGAAACTGTCTCATAATTATTTCCCTTCTCACGTCCACATAATATGAGACGCTAACAGTTAACATGTTTAGGATCTTATATCTTAGTTTCCTCTGCCTCAGTTTACAAATGAACATGAATATCACATGTTCTCATTCATAAGTGGGACTTGAACAGTAATCACAATAGCACAAGGGAGGGATCAGTGGTTGTGGGATACTGCCAGGGGAGGTGGGATGGGGGCATGTAATAACACAAAGGATATCTGGTCCTAAACCAGGGGAAGTGAGGGCCAGTTGGGAGGCCTAAGCTTCACCGGCATGTAGATTATTCATGTACCTAATCCTGACTTGGACTCCACATCTCTGTAATAAAATAAAGTTATACAAAAATAAAAAAAAAGAAAATAGCATCATAAAAGGTGTCAGTGTTGCTTTAAACTGGAGAAGAAGCAGGAGGCTAAACAATCTACAATAATCATCCCACAAAGATCAGGTACTGTTGGTGACTGGCACTGGGCATATTCCTTTGAGAATGTACCACTACAAATCCAAGCCTTGTGGTGTTCATACCTTGGATCATGTGCACCACAGAGGGGGGTGGACAGGACCATTCGTCCAGAGCTTCAAGTGCGTTTGTTATGAGTAAGAGCTCTCAGGGCGGCTGCCCATGTTGCCTTGTTAACTTTCCTCCCTTTGTTCCAGCATCAGGAGCCGCCCCGGCCTTGGCATTGTTCTTGGGTTTGGGCGTTTTCACAAATGCTGTTCCACTGGGATACCTTCACTTGACACTTTCACTTTCGTTAATCGATTCAACGTAATATTTAAAATCTTTGGATCAAAAAATGTTTCTGAAATCTCATGTATTTCTAATGGTGTTCATAATCTATGGTAGCGTGTCCTAAGCTGCTGGCTAAATGATCCAGATCGCATCTGTGTGTGCTCAATTGTTTTCTGAACTTGAAATATGTGGGTTTTCTTTGATTTTTTGTTTCAAAAAGTTGTTTCTCCTTTTCCCTTCAAAGTTTGTGATTTTAGTTTGAAGAATAACTGATTACATATTTTAGCATTCGAGTAGTTGAAAGGTTTTCCCTAGATGTGTACAGAAAATTTGACCTGCAAGACTTGTTGCATTCCCTTTTACCTTTCTCCTTAAGTTTGAATCTCAGTTTTTGTTGGCAAAGCAAAATAAATACCTTTACCTTTGTATTAGTATGCAAATAGAGAAACGGAAAACTGACCATTGGGAAGCCATCTTCCCAATGTGAGTGAGTCCGTGACTCTGCCACATCTCCACATTCAGATATGGGGACTCCTGGTCCTAATATTCAGGTCTAAGATACTTGTATTCCCCCCAAAAGTTTGAAGAACAGTTCAGTCATCACAGGAATTCAATTTGGGAGTTGGATAGGGAGTTGTAAAAAAAAAAAAAAAGTCACTGGTAAGTGGAAACCCAGTGCTTTGAGTTCTGATCATTTATTCATCCATCTATCCATACATCACACACTGGCTAAACATGGACTAATGGTGTAATCGACATCATGCTGTGTGCTAGAGACAAAGAGTCATGAGACAATGAACTCTACTGAGTGGAGAATACAAGAGGTAAACAGAAGACAAATTGATACTGCATGAAAAGTGAAAAGCTCACCAAAGTCAGAATCAGGACTAGGAAGGCCAGAGTGCAGTTAAAGCATTCAAGTAGAGACCACAGCTGAGCTGAGCGTTTGAATCTTTTAAATTTGGACAAATAAGAGTTAATTGACAAAGAGAATGATTCATCAGTAGGGGTTGGGCAAGCAAGGGGGACATTGTATAGTTTCAGCCTCTGAATTTCTAGATCATCATAGATAAACTGAATAATCTTCACAGGCTCAGATTTCTCAGCAGATCATTGAATGACATGACCAAATTGCTCACGTGCACACTTATAAATCCACAGTTTATTATGTAAGGTATGTGGTATTCAAAGACTATCTATGTAGACATATATACACATACATATTATCAAAGATTTTCTCTCTCTCTCTCTCTCTCTGTTAATGATCCTTAGCTAATTCACATACAAAATCTTGGTTCTCTTCCATGGGAATGTTTATAAATACAGGCCATTTTGGAATCGGAGAAATATGGGCTTATTTTCCAACCCTTTCAATTGCTAAATGGGTGAAATTGGGAAAGTTGTTTAATATCTCAGAAAATTAATTATTTTCAGGTGTAAGCTGATGCGAATAACAAATATCTCATTTTTTCCCCACTAAGATTAAGTGAGTATTTATGTAAAGATGGTCATGGACCACAATAGGTATTTAATAAATGACAACTGTACTATTATTGTGGCTATTACTTATCTTATTGTACAAGTCAAGTTTTTAGAAAGTTATATTAAATCTTGCAGGCACATTATTATTTCTTTCAATGCTTTCACATTTGCTGAATGCACCTTTTCACATAACCTAATACTGTAATTGACTTGTTCAGGAGAAAGTCCAGAGTCTCATTCTTCCTCAAGAACCAAGAGGCTATCAGATGTCTTCATTTCCAGCACAGGAGAAC
Source organism: Carlito syrichta (assembly GCF_000164805.1). Lineage (NCBI taxonomy): Eukaryota > Metazoa > Chordata > Mammalia > Primates > Tarsiidae > Carlito > Carlito syrichta. The sequence goes on along the minus strand of NW_007232242.1, from coordinate 133,804 downwards.
TGAGGCATAGATGGACTGACTGATTTGGGCAGGAGCCAGTTCATTAAACGGCAACACTCCCCATCTGCCAGTCTTTCCGTCAGGCTCACTATGGAAATCTTGGAGGGCTTGGTCTGATTCTTTGTCATTATGGAAATATCCTATAAGCTTATCCAATTAGATCTGTTTCTAGGCAGAGCCAGCACTCTGAAAGCTAGGGTGTGAGCCAGTTATGTTAAAGTGGATTTACATGGCAAAGCCAGTCATGAGCCAGCTGCCAGCAAGTCTGCCCTTCAGTCCGTTCCACTATTAAAGCATGAAGCCTCTGAGATTTCGCCTACTGGCAGATTGGGTTCCGGACAATTGTAATTCTAGCTTGAAGATTTTTTAGAAATAAGAGTTTTGAGAGATGCCAACGGAAAGCTTACTTCCAAAATATTTAACGGTCTCTCTTTGGAGAGACGGATGCTTTATAAGGGCTGGTGTTTATTGCATGTCTTAGATAGCCTTTTAACAAAAGAAAGCCAAACAGTTTCCATTTAGAAGTTCTACTCTGTTAGCATAGCAGGAAATATCTTTATTATTTCTCCATTAGATCAGTCATGCAAAGTTAAATCCCCTTCTTCCCTTCTTTCCCCCCTCTTTCCTCCTCTTTCCCTCTGCTTCCTTCTCCTTCCCCTCTCCTCTCTCTTCTCTTCTTTTTGGTTAGCGGCTGACTGTAGGCGTTAGATTGCTTAATGTGTGTGGAGAGCAAAGACTGAAAGAATTGTATTGTGCAGCCAGGCAGGGGTGTGGGTGGCGTGAGATTTAAGAGAACACTACGTTCCAAGGAATACAGTTGCCACAAACTGATCTGTGGACTCTACTGCAGGGCAGGAGGTTAATTAGAGCCCTTACTTCCTGCGAAGTTCAAAGGCCCAGAGCATAACCCGCATGGGGATGGAGAACAGACACTTGTTACCCACATCAGTTGGCTATCACCTACTTTAAAAAAATTTCAGTAGCAAAAATATCCTTTGTATATATTTAATTTTATTCTTATAACATTAAAAAGTCTCAAGAAGAGAAATTCAAGAGCAATTTAAATGTAAATTTCCTTCTAAGTGAAATTCCAAACAGCCGGCTACTTTTTTCCAAAAGTACTTTGGAATTCTTAAAAATGAGATCCTAAGCTATTGTGGTACTACAATGGTAGCCGGCCCTCTCAGGGCAGTCCTGAATAGAGTAAAAACTGTAATTCAGTTGGGAAACAAAGGTCAAACCAGATGACTATCTCCTGTTAATGTTGTCCAAGGCTCTATTAACTGGCAATGGTTCCCTCTTTTGACATTGGGTTTTTGTCAAGCTGTATTTGTATCCCCACACTTTATTTACATATCTCTTTGGAAATGAATATGAATGAAATAAAAATCACAATCTTTTAGGATACCGGGCAGACTCATGTTCTTTTCTTTGAGTTTACCAAATCTCACTGTGTGTGGAAGCAAGGAAATGCATTTTACCATGGCCTAAGGGACTGAGTACATATGACATTTCCTGGAGCTGCTAGAAGCAGCAAGCTCACTTCCAACTCAGTGATGTAGACACTCCGTTTTGTGAGATTGCTGGGTCTTCTTCCCCTTCCCCTAGATCTACCAAGCACAATGTGACAAATGGAACGTAAACAAATGGTATGGGATGGGCACACAACAGGGGAAAAGCACATAGAGGGTCTCACATTCCCTGACCCACAGCAGCCTCCCAATGCCCACACATTTACAAAGGAAGTCCGCAGTGACTCCCCAACATAGGGCTTGGGATAAAGACGGGCTTGTCCACAAGAAAGAATGTCATGATTCAGCTCTGTGCATTTGTTTATTGATGATCTCTTTTTCCCCTTACGCCTTGACATTCCACCGAAGCAGGCGGCATGATCTTCCTCTTAGGAAACAACTCAGGGCTGGGCTTTATTTACAAACTTCATTATACCAAAGAGCAAAGTGTTCTAGCTGATCGAGTAGACATTAGCCGACAGCCTGTTGGCCTCTCTATTTGGGAGAACTATCCCACTCCTACAGAGAATCCTAAATGTTAGCTGAATCATGGTCAGTTTTTTCTTCTTCTTCTATATTTACTGAAGTCCAAACCACTGACTTGAGTTTATTTCTTTTTATTCAGTAGGGTGCCTCTCTTCTTCATGTCAAATTCTGCAATAAACAAAGAGTTTTGGACTGCTAATCTGAGCTTTTAAATTTCTCACCTCTGTTTGCTTTAAAGGCTCAATTACAGGCTACATTAGAGTTTCATGGTGACAAGAAAAGATGGTGACCTGCATACCCTCTGGGAATGCTGTGCCATCAGGGCTTTTGCATGTGGGCTTCCAGGAGGAATGGGTTCTTTTGACTCTGGGGCTCCAGCACTTCCAGAAACACCCCGAGTAGTAAGAAAACTCACCTCAATATAGGACACTGCTGAAGACATGTATCTCTACTTAGGATACTAATTATTTTTAGGGAGGGGTCCTTCTATGTGTATAACCCAAGTGTCTCTGCTTTTAATCTGGAGGAATCGGACCTCAGATCCTGAGTAGGAAGACTGTAAGCTGTGCATTCAACAAAGGACTAATATCCAGAGTCTTCAAGAAGCAAAACAAATTGACAGGAAAAAAAACCAAATAACACTATTAAAAAGTGGGCAAAGGACATCAACAGGCATTTAAGCAGCTAACAAACATTTGGAAAAAGGCTCAGCATCAGTAAGCATCAGAGAAATGCAAATCAGAACCACAGTGAGATACCATCTCAACCAGGTAGCACGGCCAACTTTAATAAGGCAAAAAACCACAGATGTTGGCAAGGTTGTGGAGAAAAGGGAATGCTCACATGCTGCTGTAAGTTAGTTCAGTCTCTGCAAAAAGTTAGTGGAAAAAAAAGCAGTTTGGAGACTTCTCAAATAACTAAAAATAGATCTACCATTAGACCCAGAAATCTCACTTTTGGGCATTGCTCCCAAAGGAGCACAGATTGTTCTATCAAAAAGACACCTGCACTCGTATGTTTATCGTAGCGTGATTCACAATATCAAAAACATGGAACCAAGCCGGCTGCCCACCAACAGTAGATTGGATGAAGAAATTGTGGTAAACATACAACATGGAATACTACACAGCCATCAAAAGGATGAAATCGTGTCCTCTGAAGCAACACAGATGCAGCTGGAGATTTTCATTCTGAGTGAATTGTCACAGAAACAGAAAACTGAATACCACACAGTCTCACTTATAAGCGGGAGCTGAACACTGATGACACAGGGGCATAAAGGGGGACAGCAGATACTGGAGACTCCTAGAGGGAGAGGGCGGTAGAGGAAAAAGGGTTGGAAAACTGCCCACTGGGTACCATGCCTATTGTCTGGGTGATGGACTCAGTAGAAGCCCAAACCTCACCACTGTGCAATTTACCTTGGCAACAAACCTGCACATGTACTCCTTGAATCGAAAATAAAATAATTATTTAAAAAACACAATAAAAATACTGTCATTTGGTGCCAAATAACAAACTCTAAAGACCAGTGGGGAGAGGCCCTACGTCCAGTTTGGTGAGCTCTGAGCCCAAGTGGAGAGGACGGAGAAATCCAGCAAGAGGGGACCAGCATGATTGAATCTACAGTTGTTATAATGAGGTCATGGGGGATGGGCAAGCATTTCTGCAAAGGACTAGGAAAGTGTGGGAGCCCATTGGGATCAAGGAAAGGGACTTGGACTTTTAGGAGTGGTGTGCTTCCCCAGAGCAGACTGCAAGAGTTAAAGATAACTGCAGTTGTCTCTCTATCCTCCATGGTCTCCCCGGCTCTCCATCACAGGCAAGGCCGGGGACAATCCTTCTGTGCGCAATGGCCATTCCACCATCAAGATGTAAATTGCACACTTTCCAGAAAAAAAGTTATCATTTGAAGAAACATTAGGCTTTTCCCAAGTCACCTTGGTCAGGTGTTAGAATACTCCTGAGAGTCCTTGTTTCCACAGCAATACTGTTGCAGTTTTTATTCTGGTTTTCCTTCCACAAAACCAAGACATACTGACATATGGTGATTGTAGCAAACATTCTGCCTCAAGCATCACACATAATTAATCCCATACCATGGCCCATTGCATTTTCCCCTCTCATCCAAAAGTGCACAGAGCTCTTGGTCTTTACCTGTATCCTCACTACTCGGAGGAAGCCCGGTGTCTTGTATCTGTGTCCTCACTACCTGAAGGAAGCCGTCTTGTGTCTGTTCAAGTTTTCTCTCTCCCTTTAACTTTGGGATTGTCATTCTTTGGGAAAACATAACTCAGTGAGTCTGATTATACTATTTGTCTTCCATCTATCAAAGTGTTTAGATCAAACTGAATAATACACTTAGTGCTTAAAATAGTTTCTGTAGTCTAAATGGGGTGTGAGCCTAAGCATTCATGCTTTTCTGAGGAGTCAACTCATGTACAAAAAGAAGCGATCATTTCCCTGGGAATTAGCTTGAAATCAGCAGGCCTATAGTGGGAGTGGCTTGTAGAACACAAGTTCTACAAACCACTTGTGTGCCAACCGGTCCTGCATTGGTGCCTGTGTGGTTAGCTAGAAAGGACGGACTCACTTGGAGTGACAAATATGATCTTGGTTTCAAAAATGTTGCTGGGAACTGAGTGATTACTGGAAGTCTCTTGAGATCTAAAACTGTGCTAGCAACATGAAGTTTTTCGATGACAAACACCTTGAAGTCATAGTTGTGGCAAGGTTGATTCATATTTATTGTATATTTACCATAGACTAGGTATTCTCCAAGGGGTTGGTGATAGAATAACGAGCAAGATGGACACTGCCTCTACTCTCTTGGACCTTGGTTTTTAGTGGTAAAAGACATAACAGAAACAAACAAAGTTTTTAATGGTGTTAAGTACTGTGGAGAAAACAGATCAGGACTTTGAATACAGTTACTTGTTAGGGTGATGATGTCAGTGAAATGGGTAGTTAGTTTAGACTGAGAGGTCAAGGAAGGACTCTTTGAGTAGATAATATCTGATTGTCTCAAGCTAAAAACTCAAGTTTTTTTTTTCCTGAATTAGATTCCTCTTTTTCATATTATGGATCTATGAAGTTTAGCTAAATATAGTACTTAATTGGTTTTTATTTGCTCCCAAATCAGGCAAATCTTTTTTCTGTGGCCATGTAAACATTTAATAAGCTTGAAAATTGAGCACAGGAAAGAGTTTGTTTCCTTTTAAGAATTATAGTAAATATCTCACAACTAGGGGAAATCACCCCCAGGTAATGGGTGGTACTTTTAAAAAAATAGACTCATGACTTTAATAGTCAGACTCTAGTTTTGAGCATGGTTATTTCAAGATAACATAAATTTTTTTTCCTAAGGAAAAGCTACTTGCTTTTAGTAATACCATATGTACTTGCGTCTTTTTTTTTTTTTTTTTGAGTCAGGGGTCTTACTCTGTTGTTGAGGTCGGAGTGCAGTGGCACAATCACTGCTCACCTTAGCCTCAACCTTCTGGACTCAAACGATCCTCCCATTTCAGCCTCCCGAGTAACTGGGACTACAGGTGTGTGCCACCATGCTCAGCTAATTTTTGATTTTTTTGGGGGGGTAGAGATGACGTCTCGCTATGTTACCCAGCTGGACTCGAATTTCTGGAACTCAAGCAACCCTCCTTCCTCGACTTCCCAAAGTGTTGAGATTACAGGCATGAATCACAGTACACGGCCAGTTGCATTTTTTGATGGCTTTCCACTCAAAGAAGTTACCAAATGAGTTATCTCAGCCCTTTGCAGAAGTTACTTACGTGAAAAGAAAATTTAGGTAATTCCACCCATGGAAGAGCCATAGGCTCCCTCAGAGACATATCCCACCCATGTCTTCATTGTCAAGCCACCTTGCTTGTCTTTCCTTCTTTATCCATTCTAATCCATTCCCAGGGAAATCAGACTCTGGGGTAAGCCTTGCAGGCACAGTTGTTTTTTGCACTCTTCTAATCCAATCCAGAGTCTCCAATAGAGAGAGATTGATGCACGAGCCAACTGCTGTCCTTGGGCCCCCTCCTGTGACTCTTCAAGAGCTACCCATGAGGACCTTGCCCTGGAGGTTACCCTGCCCTGACCCTTCTCCTCTACCTAATTACATGAAAAATACAGTTCTGTGCAGAAACATTTCGGAGACCCTTTCTTTCTTTCTTTCTTTCTTTTTTTTTTTTGAGTCTGAGTCTCACTCCGTTGCCCAGGTTGGAGTGCAATGGCATACTCATGGCCACCCCAGTGTCGACTTGCTAGACTCTGGAGATCTTAGACTGTGTAGAGGTGGGGCTCTCATTATGTTGCCGAGGCTAGTCTCGGATTCCTGGGTTCAAGTGATCCTATTGCCTCAGCCTCCCAAAGTGCTGGGATTACTAAAGGCATGAACCACCTCACCCATCCCAACTTTTCCCTTTAATTACTAAACAAAGTCCAAACCTCTTAGCCTGGCAGTCAAAGCCTTTTGTAGCCTGTGCTCACCTACATGCTCCCAGTATTCTGCCTATTTTTCTCACAATTCCTTGATTTAAAATACACCCGTGACATTACTCAGGTCCCTTTTCCTCCCTAGCTTTAGAATTTCTCATCCTTTCAGGAAGGACACCTCCTCTGTGAAGCCTTCCTTTGCTAATAGAACAGATCATTCTCTTATATGTGTCTCTTCAGCACACGGTACCTACTTTTATTATACCACTTACTACACTGTGGTTGCAAATGCATTTGGATATCTGTCTGCCTGCTGGAACATAAGGTCTGTAAGTTCAGTGAGTGTTCTAATCGTCTGACAGGAATTGCTTGTGGAGCTGTTGTCAAACTCTTGAGATACATTATTTTGCTACGGGTTTACAAAGGGCACAGGACGGCACCCAGCCTGTTTCATTGCACACAAGGTAACAATACAGCAGTTGTTCTGCATGGGTCAGGAGGTGGTTAATTGTTTGGTTCATTTGGGATTCTTTTATTCATGGAGAGGGAGCAAGGGTAGGTGAAGTGAGACAGGAAATTTTGTCACAGGGAAAGAACTGAACGGGGAAAGGAGAGTAGGGAACACCCTTCTTGGAAGCACGCCTCTTCTTTCTTTCCAATGGACTGTTCTGGAAGGGCATGAATGGGGAGGGCTGTAGTATGTGCCCTGAAACCTATTGGAACCTTTAGCCACCACTCCTTCTATTCCTAAAATCTTATAATTATCACAGCTAAGCAGTCATAATGCAGCAGCTCCTGCAATAAGTGCCCTGCCTTTAATCTTATTTAATTCTGACGGTGATACTTTGATTATTTCCATGGAGCCCTGAGACCAAGGGCAGTAAGGAGACTTGTCCCAAGTCACATACACACATGCGCGCGCGCGCACATACACACACACACACACACACACACACACACACACACACACACACACACACACCCTGCTGGGAGGGAGAGTTTCAACCCATTTCTTCCTGAATCCGGAAACCGAGCTCTATCACTATGCTCTGAGCTGGCGTGGTCACTGTGTGCTTCTGCTGGGCAGGTGTTAGTGACCTTGGGCACACAGGCCTAGGGGGATGATGAAGATAATGTAAGGGACACCTAGTGCATAACAGAGCTCTAGGTTGGATTCCAAGACAGAGCTTCTTTGAGTGCTTTCCAAATTTTTCTTCCCTGTAGTCTATTTTAATGTTGCCCTCCTGCTGCCCAAAGCCCACTGGAACTCAGAGGTTTTTTTTTTTTTTGAGTTGGAGTCTTACTCTGTCACCCAGACTGGAGTGCAGTGGCCACTCCTGGCCAC
>NW_007232242.1:121448-125804 GCF_000164805.1 Carlito syrichta | reverse complement strand
GCGCGGGATTACAGGCTGAGCCCCCGAGCCTGGCTGGTTTTTTTTTTTTTTTAAACAGCTTTATTGAGATATGATTCACATACCGTGCAGTTCACCCATGAAAAATGTATAATTTAGTGGGGTTTTTCTTTGTATATTTACAGAATTGTGCATCACCACAGTAGATTTTAGAACATTTTTATTACCAAATAAACCCTGTACCCCTCTGTTGTCACCCCCAATCTCCCTGTACCCCTGTCTCCAGAAAGCCATTAATCTACTCTCTGTCTTTATAGATTTGCCTATTTTGGACATTTCATATAAATGGAATCATAAAATACATGGTCTTTTGTGTCTGAAGTTCACTTAGCTTATATTTTCAAGGTTCATCTATGTTGTTGCACATATCAGAACTTCATATATTTTTATCATAATGTTCCATTGTACAGATGTACCATATTTTATTTTTTTAATTCATCCATGAGTGGGCATTTGGATTGTCTCCCTTTGTGGCTGTTATGGATAATGTTGCTATGAGCATCACTCCAACTTCCTTATTCCCTCTTTTCATATTTCTACCCAGAACTCTGACCTCTCACCACACAGATCTGGTCAGAGCGTACCAGGTTAGTCTGGAGATCACAACTCATTCTTAGGTGTAGATGACTAGACCCTAAGAGTATTTTAGAAAAGGAGTGTGTAGCTTCAATGAGCCTCTCCCTGGTGAAGTCACTGCAGATGGTTCTTTCTGAGAGACAAACTCTTCTCCAGGCCTGCTCTCCACTGGCTGCCACCATCATAGATTGTCCACTCCCACGGGAAATGCCCCACGGAGCTAGCCAGTCACTGAGCCTGTTCAAGCTCTGGGTTTTCTGCCTTTCTTGTGTCTGTTCTTCCCCACCAAAGCCACAAGCTAAGTCCCCCTCTCTCTGTCTGTCAAACACCTACACCAAAGAATCAGAATAGGACTAGAGAAAAACAGAAAATCTTGTCCTCTGTACGGGTGTACAGATTTGCCCCATAGTGAACCAGTGATACCTACTTCAGGTGGCCCTACAATGTGTCATGCTGCCAGAAAATTGTTTCTCTGGTCTATCAACTTTCCTACTGTTCTAGATCACTTTTCCCCATAGTTTTCCTCAACTTTCAGGTACCTCCTCCATTTCCTTTAATTACAGTTGAAAGAGAATTCTAGAGACTCTGACCACCATATCTGCCACCTACCAAAGTCTGCATCCATAATACTCACCATCCATGCTTATTTCTACTGCTTCTTAGCGAGGAAGGTGACTCTTCCATGTGTGTGCTAAATCCCACCCTTCCTTACCTGCTGAAGATCATTGCTCCAGCAATTCTCTCCTCTCAGTCCTGAGTCATCCAGGTTTAACTTTTTTGGAACATTGTCGTATTATCACCGATATACAGATATGTTACTATTTTGTCTATCTTAAAACAACAAGAACCAGAACTTTCTGCTGACTCCACCACCCCGACCAGTTACCATCTTATTTTCAGAACTTCCTTGGCAGCAACACTCTCAGAAGCCATTACCCCTAACCACTGCCTTCTTGAAATCTCCACCGAAGAGCTAATCATTATCTTAAACTTAATACAGTAAGTCCCCTACATACAAGTTCCGTTCCGAGAGTGCATTTGTAAGTCCAATTTTTCTTACATCCAACACAGTTAGCCTCGGTACTCAACTAACACCATCGGCTATATAGTATTGAACTGTAATAGTTTATAATACTTTTCACACAAGTAATACATAAAACACAAAAAAAGCTTTTTTATCTTATAGTACAGCACGTGACAATGTATGCCAGACACGTGAACTGACTTATGTGATTGAACATGTGAACCCATATTTACATCTTTGAAAGTTTGCACCTTGAGGGTTCGTATGTAGGGAACTTACTGTGTATTCTTAGCATGCCCTTTGAGCCTGTTCTTTTCTTCATACCCCATGTCCAATCAGTCAGAAGTCCTGCTTGCCTGATTTCACTTCATGTCATCTGATCAAGTCTTGTCATCTTTACTGTTGAGCCCCACAGAAGACCACACCTGTCACTCACCCCCCGTTGTTCTTCCTGTTTCCATGTTTGCTTCTTACCATGGGTTTCAACACATCAGCTCTTGCAAAGCATGTCAGATATGTCACTCCTCCTGTCAAAACCCTTAGCGCAGGCATGTCCAACCCACAGCTTGCTGGCCGCATGTGGCCTGGGACAGCTAGTCATGCAGCCTCACAAAATCTTCTAACAGCACATCTTTTTTAGCGTTTATTTTCTTTGTGACTCCGTGCATAATTACATTTTAAAAGTTCACAATCACGCCTTGATCATGACATTACTTTTGGGCAGCATGTACATGTGTGAGTAGCTGCTTTCAGTGATGAAGCACATGAAGAGAAAAATTCGAACAAAAACTTCCGATGAATATCTTGAGAACTCACTAAGAACTGCAACTACTTCCATCAACAGACAGAATAGATTAGTTTTACAAAAACAAGGTCAAGTTTCCCACTCGTTTCATATTGTTCTCAGTTTTCTAAATTTTAAAATAAAAATATAAAAAAATAAAATAGGTCTTATTATGTACATTACACTATGTTATGTAATTTCTGTATGGCCCAAGACAGCTCCTCTTTTCTCAATGCGACCCAGGAAAACCAAAAGGTGGGACCCGCCTGACTTAGCATAAAAGCTAAAGGACTACCAATGGCCAAGAAATCCTGCCTGAACTGTGTTCCCATTAATCCCTGACCTCATCTCTACAACTCTTCTCTCCTACTCACAGGAGCTGGCATGCGCCACCAAAGGGCCTTTGCACAGGCCTCTGCCTGGAATGCCCTTTCCCTGGATACTGCCATGGCTAGCTCCTGGCATTGCTCTAAGCCTTCTTCAACATCACCTTCTTAATGAGGCACATCCGGGTAGCTCTATTTAAAATTGCATGGCACCTCCACCCTGGCCTTCCTACCCTGTTTTGGTTTTTGAGTAGCGCTGTCAGCTTCTAATGTGTTGTATAATTTCCCTATTTTTAAAATATTTATTTGTTTATATTTTGAGTCCTTGGTGTCTGAGCTTGCATTAAACTTAAGTTTCATGACAATGACCCTTATGTTTCAATGATAAGGGTCATTGTATATCTTTTGGTAATATTTAAAATTTTAAACTTGTATCGATATTATCTTGATTAAAAAAGAAAACTCAGTTAAAAAATGAACAAATATTTATGCCTAGAACCACTTGGTCTCTCTGATAGTTTTTTTTTTTAATTTTTAAATTTTTGAGTCTGGGTCTCCCTCTGTGGCCCAGGCTGGAATGCAGTGGCATGATCACAGCTCACCACAGCCTTGACTTCCTTGGCCCAGGCAATCCTCCTACCTCAGTCTCCTGAGTAGCTGGGACTACAGGCATGTGCCACCAAACCTGGCTAATTTTTGGGAAAGATGAGGTCTTGCTTTGTTGCCCAGGTTGGTCTTAAATTCCCAGGCTTAAGCAATCCTTTTGCCTCGGCCTCCCAAAGTGCTGGAATTACAGGCATGAGCCATTGCACCCAGCCTTCTCTGAAAGATTTTAAATAAGAAAATGGTGTTATCACGTTTCAAAAAGCTCACTGGGCAATATGAGGAAAAGCAGATGGAAGACAAGCCTCATGGAGACAGGGTGGCCAGGCAGTTGTTGGAGACCGTTACAGGAATCCCAGGGAGAAGTGATGGGTGCCGGGGAGGATCAGGTCATGTGGAGATGGAAATGTGTTGAAGCCCTGGGGCATGCGTTTAGAAAGGAAGGGGGAGTGTAGCACAACTCAGGCTTGTATTGTTGCTGCCACTGCTACCTGGTGTCGCCTTCACTCTAGAGGAAACAATAGGAAGAAGAAAAAGAAGGAAGGTGGTTTTGGGAAGAGCCACACTTTGGGGACATGTCACACTTGAGGATCCTCTGTGGGATAATGAGTGCTCTTTAATGAAAGGGCTGGTGAGCGTTGTTGGTGTCTTCCAAGATTTGCCTCCTGAATCTCACACCCAACGACACTGGTCAGCAACTGAGCACTTTCATGGGGGTTGGTGGCGACTAAGGCTTGCCCTTCAAATGACAAGGGCTCCCTTAGAACATGCTTACTTTTCCCCCATACTATGTAAATGGATCTTATTTTATTTTTAATTTTTTTAAAAGATGTGGGCTACAATTCAGAATTAGGTACATAAGTGGTCATTGTACAGGTGAAGTTTGGGCCTCTCTTTGGTCCCCACTTGACCTGGGTTGGGATCAGATACCCTTATCAATGTTTAGAACATGTTTACTTTCTGCTGTCTGTCTCTCACCACCAGAATGTAAGCTCCATGATGTCTGACATTTTTTTTTTTTTTTT
>NW_007232242.1:112796-121188 GCF_000164805.1 Carlito syrichta | reverse complement strand
ACTCACCTCAGCCTCCCAAAGGTGCGGGATTACAGGCTGAGCCACCGAGCCTGGCTCTGACATTTTTTATAGCTTTGCTCACAAGCTTTTAGTGCTGGCCCACAGCAGGTACTCAGTCAATATTTGATCGAATAAATTAATCTGAAATGGAGACACGCATTCACTATTGTCTATTAAATTGATTGATCTAATTGCTGTACTGTGTGAAATATAAATTTTTCTTTGAAATTTTGGTACTTCCATCATTTAAGTAAACCTGATGTTTACTCAAAAGAGATAAATATATTTATTATTCCCATTGCCACCTCTATTGTAAGTTTTCACCAAAATGGTTGTTGTTTTAAGAGTTTGCTGTAGAAAAATCTTTAGTTTTTCCTATGTTGCATTTAAAAGTAGCATCTATTTGATAACTAAAATCTTCTGAAATCATGCATTTATTTTAAAAGAGCAGTGTGGAACAGTGGTATTAGCTTCATATCCTGGAATGTGTCAGTGAGGCCTCCCTGGAATTCTCCACCTGTGAGTGCTAAGAATAGTGTAAACCATGAACTTCCATGGAGTCAGTTGTGAAAGGGGTTTTAAGCAGCAGAGTCAGCAGAGAGACAGCAGAGCCTTGTCAGGAAATTTGGGAAAAGGCGCTCTTTCATGGTCAAATGTCACATATTTTTAATGACAGATTTTACTGTTCTAAACCCAAATGGAAAAGCCTGTAGGACTCCCTGCCTCCCCCAGGAGTGGTTTCATTTATTCTCCATTTATTCATGTCATATTTAACACAATTATGAGAGAACACAGGGCAAGGGCCTGCATGTGACAAAGAGCATGTGTTCATTGTGACATTTTATAGGCTCATTTTCAAGGCTCCCCAGAATGTGTGAGACAATTTTATTCAGCATCAGATTATAATTGACTGAATTCATTTTATTTTTATTTTTTGGAGTGCAGTGGCATGCTCACAGTCACTGCAGCCTCGACTTGCTGGGCTCAAGCACTCCTTCTGCCTCAGGCTTCCAAGTAGCCAGAACTACAGGTGCTCGCCACCACTCCCAGCTAATTTTTTGATTTATTGTAGAGACAAGATCTTGCCATGTTGCCCAGGCTGGTCTCGAACTCCTGGGCTTAGGCAGTCCCCTCGTCTCTGCCTCCTAAAGTTTTGGGATCACAAGAGTGAGCCTCCACGCCCTACCCGAATTCACTTCAGTCCTGGGATCCTCATTTTTGCTTGTGACCTTCCAGGGCAGGTGGGATTTAAAGTCTAGTAGAATCTAGCTTTGCTTCTCTCGGCCCTTCCAGGCTCCTCATTCTCCTCAGCATCTACTAGCGTCCAGTTTCCTCTGGGGAACCCTACAGACTTCTGCCCTCCCCAGGAAGTGCCTTATGTCCTGGAACTACCTGACTCCTTCCCTGTCAGTGGAAACCTGTCCTTAACTGGCCGATTGCTGGGGAGAAAAAGACTACATTTTTTCTTGTAAAATAAAGAAGTTGGTCTAGATAATATCCAAGATCCCTTCTTGCTCTAAAATCTTGTGAGTCTATAATGCTGTTGTTTTTTCCAGGCGTCATGAAAATTACAGATGAGAATAGTATGTCATTTTCATCATGTGTGTGGAATTATTGTTTCAGCTTTACTGGTTGCTCTCTCTCTCTCTCTCTTTCTCTTTGTCGTCACAGAACATGTGATTTGAACCTAAACTTGTCTTCTGCTTACAGTGCACCTCATAGAAGGCACTTCTGTGTTGGATCTGTTTCTGAGTATGTGAATTTCAAACTCCTAGCTGAAGCTTGATAGGATCACTTATCACAAGGCATAATACCAAGGAGAGAGAGAGGCTCTCAAGAAGCCCAAACCTCACCTGCATGCAATTTACTTACATAACAAATCTTCAGATGCACCCCATAACTCTAAAATAAAACAAAAAATTTTTAAGTGTTTAAAAAACCATCGGAAAGTTTGGTACTAAATTATTGAATGCACAGGAAATAAAAAAAAAACAAACTGAATGCAGTATTAACTTCACAAAGATGAAACTTGAGTAATAAAATTAATTTTTAAGAAAGGCTTAATATTGTTGCCTGTGGTTCAATCGACTTGGCCCTTGCAGGTGGCTCCGTGTGAGAATGTGCTATGGACTAGAAACAGGAAAATGAGGATTATTGTCTGTCCTGAAACACACAGGCCTCTGCTGAGATCAATTGTCTGTGGACCCTTCTGAAGAATCTTGCCTATAAAGCACTCTAGGGAGTGTCCAAGATTACAGTCATTCCCTCTTATAGCTAATTTGGCTGGGTCTGACCCTCTGGTTCCAGTGAGTCTAGCTATTTCAGTCCTGTCTCTTGGGTGACACTGTAATGACGACAGTGAGGGCGTGGTCAGCCACTGAAGAGGTGCTGGCCCCAGTGTTTCCTTTACTGTTCACAGATATTTCCCTGAAATTTAAAATACCTTCTGAACTGGAAGGGAGGCTTTCCTTTCCTTGCCAGTTATTCCTGCTTCATAGCAGGTCAACCGCTGTGGCAGGAGTGTGAGGAGACAGTGATTTCAGACATGTGAATCCTGCCTCGGGTCCTGTGGAGACACAGAGGGGGATGGAGGGGACAGGATCTGGGCCAAGAAGCTCTCAGGAGGGCCTAGGGGAACGGAGGCAGATCCTCTGCGGAGGGAGCTCATGACGTCTCTAGTTCCTCTTCCTTTCCGTGTGACTGACAGACACCCACAGTCGCCTTTGATTGCAGTATCGTCTTCTACGTTACCAAGGCAGCTTTATGATTGAAACCCAGTGCAATATCACAAAGAAAAGTGCCACAACGTGTCCCTGAAGAACCCTAGTGAGGGAAATATGTTCTTCATGAAAGAGAAGTGATGGTTTGTTTCAAAGTTTCTCAGCACTAAGCACAGCTGTCTTTGTGATGCCCAACAGATTTGGGAAATGGAGGGGGAAGAATTTGGAATACATTGTTTCAGTTTAAACCCTGGTTTCAGCACGTGAGGAGTGGAAACTGATTAGAAATGAAGTGGAACTTGGTGAGACCTCATCTCTACAATAAATCAAAAATGAGCTGGGCGTGGTAATGCACGCCTGTAGTTCCAGGTACTCGGAAGGCTGAGGCGGAAGGATCGCCGTAGCCCAGCAGGTCGAGGCTGCGGTGGTGGCCACTGCACTCCAGTCTGGGTGACAGAGTGAGATTCCAACTCAAACAAACAAACAAACAAACAAACAAACAAACAAAAGAAATGAAGTGACTCCACACTCTTATGAAAGTCACAGCTATCCAGGGCCTGATGTTTCCTGAAGAGGAGAAGGCAGAACAGACAGCTCCAAGGTCCTCCGTGCTACCAAAGGATTCATCCTCAGGAACTGTCTTTGTGGAGGCCACAACGAGAGCTAATTAAAAAGAAAAAAGGAGCCAGGCTCGGTGGCTAGGTCTGTAATTCTGCGCCTTGGGAGGCTGAGGTGAGTGGATTGCCTGAGCCCACGGGTTTGAGACCCACCTGGGCAACTTGGCGAAACCTCATCTCTACAATAAATAAAAAATTAGCTGTGTGTGGTAGCGCGGACCTGTAGTTCCAGCTATTTGGAAGGCTGAGGCGGAAGGATCGCCGGAGCCCAGCAGGTCAAGGCTGCGGTGGCCGGGAGCGGCCACTGCACTCTAGTCTGGGCGACAGAATGAGACTCCAACTCAAAAAAAAGAAAGGACTCTGGGCAACACAGCAAGACATGTCTTTATTTTAAAAAAACAACAAATTAGCCGGACGTGGTGGTGTGTACCTGTTGTCCCAGCTACTCAGACGGAACGATCGCCTGAACCTAGGAGTTGGAGGCTGTGGTGAGTTGAGATCGTGCCACTGCCCGCCACCGCCAGCCTGGGCAACAAAGTGAGACTCCAAAAAAAAAAAAAAAAAAAGTTGATATCATTCTTTTTCTGTATTTCTGATTATTTATAATTTGGACAGATTCTTAGAAAGGTAATTACTGAACCAAAAGGTATAAACTATTTCATAGATCTTGATACATAGGCCCAGATTACTTTCCAGAATATTTGTACAAATGTACAGTCCTAGGGGAAGTATATGTAAACGCCCATTTCACCACATCCTCAGCAGTGATAAATTTTTAATTCTCACTAATTGAATGAGAAAAAATAGCTTATCAATTTTCTTTTAATTAATAGCGAGCTTTTATGTTATATGCTTACTAGTCATAGAATAGACTTTTTTTCCTGTAGAGTGTTCATTGATAGCTTTTGCCAGTTTGTCTGTGGATATTTTTCTTGCAGTTAGCACTGTTCATCATAAAGATGTAATCCTTTTATTTCTGATTTATTTATCAATTTTCTGCCCTTTGTTTTAATCTATAATATATTCTGACCTGATCTAAAAAGTCTGTTACTTTTGGCTTCCAAAAAAAGGAAGAAACAAGAAAAAGAAAAGAAGAAAGCAGCCCCCCTTCAGAGACAGCGTGTAAGGAGCAGAACCCCGTGGCCTCAGAGCTCATCTATCCAGAGTTCTCTGAGGAAACTTGCCCAGTCCTAGTCCCCTTCGTGGTTCTAATAGCAAAGGCTCTGTGCATCAGGCAATGCCCTCAGTTTTGCGGGTGTGTGTTTGGATGATGACGTGTAGAACTTGGCTGGAGCGTGGAAGGTGGGGTAAGAAAGAGGCTTCACATGTTTTTATCCTGGACACATGTGGCATCTTATTCATCCTTGAACTTTTCTGTAGTGATTCCCTCCTCTATTCCACAACATAGACACTCTTTTTCAATTTTTTTAAACAGCAATTTCTATTCTTTTTCTTTCCTAGAGGTGCTTTA
The DNA here is from genome assembly GCF_000164805.1 of Carlito syrichta. Lineage (NCBI taxonomy): Eukaryota > Metazoa > Chordata > Mammalia > Primates > Tarsiidae > Carlito > Carlito syrichta. The sequence continues at coordinate 116,380 of NW_007232242.1, read as the reverse complement.
CTCTGACTTGCACCCTCTGTTCTAGAAGGTCTATTTATAACACATGGCTTAGGATGGGTTGGGAAACCTGACTCATCCTTTCTCACCTTTAATCCGTACCTGGACAAATATTTGCACTTCTGACCATGCTCAGTGTTTGTTATGGGAAAGGGACAGTGACCACATTTTTATTTAAGGTACTATTGACAGCTATTCATAGCAATCATTTTAAAAACAATGATAATACTTAGCTTGCAGCCCCAAGAAGTTTTCCACCGCTTGGTAGGCATTTTTTTTTTTGAGTTGGCATTTCACTCTGTCACCCAGATTGGAGTGCAGTGGCTGCTCCCAGTCACTGCAGCCTCGGCCTGCTGGGGCTCCGGTGATCCTTCCACCTCAGTCTTCCAAGTAGCTGGAACTACAGGTGCGCACTACCACACCCGGCTAATTTTTTTGATTTATTGTGGAGATGAGGTCTTGCCAAGTTGCCCAGGCAGGTCTTGAACCCCCAGGCTCAGGCAATCCACTCACCTCGGCCTCCCAAAGCGCGAGATTACAGGCTGAGCCACTGAGCCCGGCTGGTAGGCATTCTTAAACCTATGCTGATAATCATAACATTTAGTGAGAACTTGCCCATGCCAGACAACATACGTCTGTTGCATATATTGAGATGCTTAATTCTCAGGACCCCCCTGGTGGGATGGGTCCTAGTGGCATCCCCTCAAGGGAAGGGTTGAATGGCTAGTCATTCGGGTTCCACACAAGTGTCACAAGCCAGAGGAAAGAGAGACTGATTCTGAACAGTGTGGACATCCTTCGGGGTCTGGCTGTCTTGCCTTCAAGTTGTGTCCTGGAGACAATGGCTAAGCACATAGAAATTAAAGAGAAACATGCTTGAAATGTGAGCATGGGAAGCACTGTGCCCTGCCTGAGATTTGGTCAGGTGTCGGTGTCACCTCAGCAGAGGACACTTGTCTCCTGGGTCATGCAGGGACTCTGTGATGGTGGTTGCAGGGGGGGGGGGTCTTTCCATTCTCTCCCTTCTCCTGGTACCTGGAAGAACAACTGAGTTATGAATTAAATTGTGAGAACCCTGGAATTCTTGGACAATTGGGGGTTAGGACTGGGCACTATTTTTAGGAGAGAAATGCTAGACTTTCAGCCAGGGCAGATGCAGTTTCCAGCAACTAACTGGAAAGATATAAGAAGTATGACTGTGTTTATGCTAGAAGCCAGAAGATGGTCTCACTATGAACCTACATTTCTGTGGGTCACTGCCTTGTCCTGAAATCCCCAATGACTTTCCACTATATACAGTGTCCAGTTTGCACTTCACAGCAGCCTCCGAGGTACCCCACCTCTCATTGTCCTTTTGAAGTCAACTTTGGATGTCTTGTTGGATCCGAGCTATCTCATTTCTGAGACCTATGTGTGCTTTGTTTTCCAACTTGAAGCTTTGCTCACATGTTTTTCTGTGGCCCTTCAGAGGAATAAGTTCTCTCCTCCCACTATTCAAATGTTATCCTTCCTTCTCCAAAACCCTCATGCCCTCCATAAAACTTTCCTTTACCTTGGATGAGTCTCTTTCTTCTCCAAATTCTTATGGTGTTTCCTACTTACATTGTTCCTTTGTTTCCATGAGGATAATGTGCTAGTTATCGTTAATTGCCTGTTATGTATATTTTCATCTTTTTTTTCCTCAACAAGACTTTACACTTTGAGATGGTAGAACGGCAGAATTTAGCATTTCTTTTGTATCCCCCATAGAGCCACAAAGGGAGAAAAGCCATATGTTGAGTCAGAAGACTTGGATTTCACTCCTGCTTCTGCCATTTTCTCACTGTGACCTTAGGCGACTTTCCCAAGTCCAGCGTCTTCATCCATAAAACGGAATTAATAATAGCAATCTCACAGAATTAACGTGAGGCTTTAATATGAAAATCTATGTGAAAGTAAATGTGTAAGTGCAAAACACATGTCATTATTTTTTATTTTTATTTTTTTTGAGTTGGAGTCTCACTCTGTCACCCAGACTGGAGTGCAGTGGCTGCTCCCAGTCACCAAAGCCTTGACCTGCGGGGCTTCGGCGATCCTTCCGCCTCAGCCTTCCAAGTAGCTGGAACTACAGATGCGTGCTACCATGCCTGGCTAATTTTTTGATTTATTGTAGGGATGAGGTCTTGCCAAGTTGCTCAGGTGGCTCTCAAACCCACGGGCTCAGGCAATCCACTCACCTCTGCCTCCCAAAGCACGGGATTACAGGCTGAGTCACCGAGCCCAACTCCACATGTCATTATTAAGAGTATTTGTCGATTGAAAAAGATGGAACTGTCCCCAATCATTTTATGAAGTTAACATCACATTGATACCCAAGCCAGGTAAAGACCCAACAAAGAAAGAGAACTACAGGCTAATATTTTTGATGAACATATATGCTAAAATTCTCAACAAGATCCTAGCAAACTGGATTCAACAACACATCTCAAAAATCATCCATCATGACCAATTAGGCTTCATCCCTGGGAGGCAAGCCTGGTTCAACATTTGTAAAACCATAAATGTAATTAAATACACCAACAGATGTCAAAACAAAAACCACATGATCATATCATTAGATGCAGAAAAAGCTTTTGATAAAATCCAGCACCCCTTCTTGATAAAAACCCTCGAACATCTAGGCACATGTGGAACATTCCTCAAAATAGTAAAAGCCATCTATGAGAAACCCACAGCCAGCATACTCCTAAACAGACCAAAATTGGAGCCATTTCCCTTGAAAACTGGAACAAGACAAGGATGCCCACTCTCACCCCTCCTGTTCAATATAGTATTGGAAGTCTTGGCTAGAGCAATCAGAAAAGAGAAGGCAACCAGGGGTATCCAAATAGGAAAAGAGGAAGTCAAGTTGTCTCTCTTTTGCAGATGACATGATTGTGTACCTTGAAAACCCTAGAAAATCTGTCAGAAACCTCCTTGCACTGATAAAGGATTTTGGCAAAGTCTCAGGGTATAAAATAAATGTGCAAAGGTAATCGCATTTCTCTACACCAATAATAAACAGACAGAAACTCAAATAAAAAGCACAATGCCATTTACAATAGACACACACACACACACACACACACACACACACACACAGAAATACCTTGGCATCTTCCTAACCAGAAACATGAAAGAACTTTACAATGAAAACTACAAAAACACTGCTCAAAGAAATCAAAGATGACACAAGCAAGTGGAAAAATATCCCATGCTCGTGGATTGGAAGAATTAACATTGTGAAGATGTCCATCTTATCTTAGGTAATCTATAGATTGTCCATCAAATTACTAGCAACATTCTTCTCAGACCTAGAAAAACAATATAGGAATTCATATGGAAACACAAACGACCAAAAATAGCCAGAACAATCCTCAGCAAAAAAACAAACAAACAAAAAACCAAACAAAGCAAGAGATATCACATTACCAGACTTCAAACTTTACTATAAAGCGACAATAATCAAACCGACTTGGTATTGGTACAGGAACAGGCATATAGACCAATGGAATAGAATTGAGATTCCAGAAGTAAAACCTCAATTTCTCAACCAGCTCATCTTTGAC
>NW_007232242.1:49327-112431 GCF_000164805.1 Carlito syrichta | reverse complement strand
GCATGGGCCATAAGAGATAAGATAGACAAGTGGGATCTCATTAAACTGACAAGCTTCTGCAAAGTCAAAGAAACCATCAAGAGAGCAGGGAGACAGCCCACAGACTGGGAAAAAGTATTTGCTAACTCCATGTCTGACAAAGGTCTAACATCTTGGATCTACAAGGAACTCAGATGTGCTGAAAAGAAAAAAACAAACAACCCCATTATAAAGTGGGCAAAAGATACGAACAGACACTTCTCAAGACATCCAAGCAGCCAACAGACACCTGAAGAAATGTTCAACCTCACTAATCATCAAGGAGATGCAAATTAAAACCACACTGAGATACCTCCTAACTCCAGTCACAATGGCTATTATCAATAACTCAAAAAAATAACAGATGCTGGAAAGGATGTGGTGAAAAGGGAGCACTCTACACTGTTGGTGGGAGTGTAAACTAGTGCAACCTCTGTGGAAAGCAGTGTGGCGATTCCTAAAAGCTCTAAACATCAATCTTCCATATGACCCCACAATCCCCCTACTGGGAATATACCCTGAAGAACTCAAATCACTCTATGAAAAAGATACCTGCACACCTATGTTTATCGCAGCATTGTTCACAATAGCAAGAACCTGGAACCAACCACACTGTCCATCAAAAGAGGACTGGATTAAAACAATGTGGTACATATACACGATAGAATACTATGTAGCCATAAAAAAGAACAAAATCATGAATTTCGCAGCAACCCAGATGAAACTAGAGTCTATAATACTGAGTGATCTCTCACAGAAACAAAGATCTGAGTATCACATGTTCTCACTCATATAGTGGACCTTGAACATCTATCATAATACTATAAGAAAAAAATTGACAGTGGCAGGAAACTATGGGGGGGGTAGGGAGGGGAAGGGAGGTGGGATTAATGGTAGTCAATATCTGTCTGGGGATGGGGAGACACCTCTTATCAACACGGGTGCCTGAACAGTGCATATTTGTATAACTAACCCTTAACTCTACCCCACAATTTTAAAATAAAAAAAGATGTTAAAAAAAGAGCATTTGTTTTTAAAATAAAAAAGAAATGGGGAAAAAAAGAGTATTTGTTATGAAAATCTTTTTTGAATGAATGATTGTCACTATGGCCATACTTTTATAACCACAAGAACGTATGGCTTTTTAGTTCCTTTGTTAAGCAATGCCAGAATATCCCAAAATACTTAGCCTTCATTATAAACTTCTCTATCAAACCCAGGACCTTCCTTCTAGGTGTGGTTTGCTTTCCTATGTATCCTGTACTCTGCTGTTAATCAAATCAGAGATGTACTACCTGTCATGTTAGACAGTCCCTTTCCCCACTGATCTCCCAACCTTTCAACCTTGCGGAATTTTTTACCTATTGCTGTTTGACAAATCACCCAAAACTTAGTGACTTAAAACAGTAATAAGCATTTATTATCTCTTATAGTTTTGTGGATGAAGAGTTTAAGAGCATCTCATACATTGCAGTCAGATGTCTACCTGGGCTGCTATCATCTGAAGGCTTGAAGGAGGCTGGAAGATCCACTTCTGAGGTGGCTTACTCACATAGCCGTTGGCCAGAAACCTCAGGTCCTTTTGCTTTGGGGTTCTCTATGGGATTGTTTGAGCTTCCTCATGGTGTAATGGCTGGTTTTTTCTAGAGTGAGTGAGCTGAGATACCGAGACAAAAGTGGAAATGCTTTTTATGACCAAGATTCAGAAGTCACACATTGTCATTTCAGTTGAACTGCACTGGTTGTCCACAGGCAGCCCTGATTCATTATAGGAGGAGATGGTACAGGCATGAGTGTGTGGAGGGAGGATCATTGGAGGTCATCTTTGAAACTGAATACCATAGTCCACTCTCTGGTCCCCAGTGATTTATGTGTCTCCTACTTAAAAAAAAACTATCTATCTATGTATCTATGTATCTATGTATCTATGTATCTATGTATCTATGTATCTATGTATCTATCTATCTATCTATCTATCTATCTATCTATCTATCTATTCCTTAAGACCCCTGAGACTCATGCTATTATAGTATCAGCTCAAAGTCCAAGACTAGGTTATATAAGTCAGACATAGATATAGACATTGATATAGCATAGCTCCTTGAATATTATTTCTCTAGATATGGAGACCTTTGTACTAAGGAGATAAGTTAGCTGTCTCCCACATACCCAACACCCCCAAATTATAAGAAAGTATAGGATAATGGCAATTCACATCTTCAGAATAGGAGAAAACAGGGATCACAAGCAATCACTGATCCACTGCAATTTTGAAATCCAACTAGGCGTATGTTGCCAATTTCTTGGTCTGGTCTCAATCTGCTGCCTGGGGATCCTTCCTTCTGGCTCTTAACTCTGATCTCTGGGCTCTTGGTTCTATCTTCTGTGTCTATCTTCCTTTTTAATTATAAATAGCTAGTATTTGGAGTTGAGTAGTTTTCTAAAACTGCTTATTGCCCGTAGTGACTTGGGGATCCAAAGGCCTCTCATTTTGTACTGTTTCAGTTCTTTTAAATCTAAGAAAATAGAATTCTTTAAAAAAATTTGTGGGCTTTTAAAAGAACTAATTTATAGTCCACCCCATTAGGCAAAAGTCACACACATATATCTTTTCAAGTTAGACCCCCCTTGACCATAATCTTCCTGCAAGGAGCAGCTGAGGGACATCACCACGAGGAATCTCAGAGGGCTTTCTGTCTAAAGGAGTGGATTTGTGAGACTTAGTTTTGGAACCTGGAGGACCTTTTATCTGACTGGATGGTTTTGTTGACGACTGCAGTGGCTCTTTCTAAAGTTTTATCAGAGGATTTTCTAGCTCTCCCTTGGATTTGGTTTTTGCTCTGAAGTCATTTCTAAATTTGAGAATCTTGAAAGTGTTGAGAATGAGATACTGTTTTCTTTTTGAACTCAGCAAGTCCTGAATTCTTTATATTTTATTCTTGTCTTCAGCTCATCTCTCCTCTCACATTTTACTGTAAGCAGCACAAAAAAGTCAGGCGACTCTTCTAGCACCTAGAAATCTCCTTTGGCCAGATCATCGAGTTCATCACTTATTTTACGTTGTTACTGCCGGCAACAATACTACTAAATTTTTCTGACACTGTAAAAAAAGGCACTATTTCCTTCTGTTTTCAGTAACATTTCCTCACTTTTTTCTTTTAAAAGCAGACTTTATTATTTGTTTATTATTTTAATTTTTAATTTTAAAGATGTAGGGTACAGTTCAGGGTTAGCTGATGAAGTGTGTCCCCCCTCCCCCCGCAGATTCCCACTACTGCCAATCCCGCCTCCTCCCTGCCCCTGTGGCAGTTTAGACTTTATGTTTTAGAGCAATTTTAGGCTCATAGCAAAATTGAGTGGGAAGTACAGAGATTTTCCATATACCCGTCTCTGCATACACCACAGCCTCCCAGACTGTCAGCCTCCAATGTCAAGGTGGTACAAGCTGTGAGCCCCACTTGGCACACCATCATCACCCAGAGTCTGCCATTTATGTGGGGGTCCACTCTTGAAGCTGCGCATTCTGTGGAGCTGGACAGATGCGTAACAACAGGTGTCTACCATATAATACCATGCAGAGGGGCTCCCGGCCCTAAAGTCCCTTTCCTCTAACCCTAGGCAACCACTACCTCCATGGTTTTGCCTTTTCCAGAATGTCATGTCGTTGGAATCATGCATGATGTAGCCTTTTTTAATTGGCTTTTTTCATTTAGTAATATGCATGTAAAGTTTCTTCTTGCCTTTTCATGGCTGGTTTTTTATTTTTCCACTAAATACTATTCTATTGTTTGGAGTCACCCATTCTTTAATCCTCATTGAAAGCTTCCTTAAAGCACATCAGGCTCTCACCGGCAGTTTCTGCAAAGTCTTTCAGGCTTTCAGTGACATTCTTCCCAAGGTCCTTTCAGCTTCTGCTTGCCCCATTCCAAATCTCTCCTTCATGCTTTAAAGTTTTGTTACTGTCACATTCCATTTCCCAGTACCAACATATCTGTATCAGCCATGGTTTGATCACAGAACCATAGTCCTTAGTATATACAAATCAACACACACTACACAGGGGTTTATTTATTTTAAGGATTTAAACTTATGCAATTTTGGGAACTGATTGCACAATTTATAGGAGACTATTGTTTTCTTTATTTTATTTAGTTTTGAGTTGGGAAGTCTCACTCTGTCCCCTAGGCTGGAGTGCAGTGACTCAATCATGACTCACTGCAGCCTCGACCTCCTGGGCTCAGGTAATCCTCCCATCTCAACTTACCAAGTGACTGGGCCTACAGTGCTTACCACCATACCCAGTTAGTTTTTTGTCGAGATGGGGTCTTGTTATGTTGCCTGGGCTGGTCTCAAACTCCTGGGCCCAAGTGATCTCCTCACCTGGGCTCCCAAAGTGCTGGGACTACAGGCGTGAGCTATCATGTCTGGCAAAGCTGGGCCTTGAAGACAGATGGGCGCTAAATCAGTCTCTCCCTGAGTCTGAGTCTATAATTTGGTTGGCGTATCCTGCAAGAGAAGCTGGCTTTCTGTCACAGGGCTAAACAGGCACCTGGTCTAGGATTTGGAGAAGCGGAGGCAGGTGACTCAGCAAGAGCTGGGAGGCTCTGTGTTGGCTGCTCCCCGGAGCTGGGCAGGTGAGCAGCTCATAACTGACAGTATTCCTGAACGGCCACAGTGTCCCTTGCACATCCACAGAGCGTCCCTTGCATGACCACTCACCTCCCCAGAATATGAAGGAGGGAGCAGCTCCTTTTCTTTTGCCTTCCTTGGTCTCTTGTGCTTCATCATTACCTGTTTCTGTGCAAGGAAGGGCATCCTGGGACATTTAGCTAGGCGGACGCATGACAGACCCACACTTATCTCTGTCTTTGTCTTTCCCCGGTCCCTGAATTCTTTATTTCTTCTTCACAGTAAGGATTGCAAGATGGGATGAAAATTTTGCAGATTGAATTGAATATCTAAATCCAGTGGCATCTTTGTCATTACAGGAGTTTCCTCCCATGGTTCAATTCCTTAGTCTTCACTGAATTCCTTACAGTAGTAGTATTAGACTCTTTTGAGTTTTATCAAAGCCTTAATTATGCCCTTATGTTTCTCCCTCTGATTGCCAGTGACAATTAAGGTGAAGGGATATAGTCTGGGCCAGTGATTCTCAAACATTAGTGTGATTGAAACTTCTCTTATGACAACACTGATGACTGTGTCCCATCCTCAGAGTTTCTGGTTCAGTAGATCTAGGTAGTGATGAGAGGGTACCTTTCTAACAAATTTCTATGTGATGTTAGACTGCAAAAACCTTTAGTACTGAGCTAAGGATGGGGGTGGGATGGAGCCAGGGTGTGATGAGTGCATATCATGATGGGGTTTGGGGGAGAGACCCTACCCAAAGGGCCTAGCATTCATTTTCTTTTATCTTCTCTCCTCTCCTCTCCTCTCCCCCCTTCTCTCCCTTTCCCTCCCCTCCCCTCCCCTCCCCTCCTCTACCTCTCCTTTCCTCTCTCCCCCCCACCCCTTTCTTGCAGGAGTCTAACTTTATTGTTCAGGCTAAAGTGCAGTGGCATGATCACAGCTCACTGTAGCCTCAAACACCTGGGCTCAAGTGATGCTCCCACCTGTGCCCCCAAGTAGCCAGGACTACAGGTGTGAGCCACATTTGAAACATTTGGGTGACTTCCCTTGGACCTGGTGCTATGCATACTGCTATAGCTAGAGTTAGCTCTGTGAGTTTTCAGGGAGATCTCAAGACTATGCCATGCACATTTAAGTTTGGGGAAGAAAATGTCATACTTGAATGAATGCATATTTAGACCGTGGATGAGATGGTGAAGACACGGGGAACAGATGTATAAATCCTGTCAATTTGGTGTGGCCAACTGGAAATGACTTTACTGTGTGCTGCTTCCTGCGTATAGCAGCTGATATCAGTCCCCTGGCTTTGTGCTCTATTGACGTTTTAGGCATGAGGTGTCCTATAGTGCTGCATATCTATGGGGAAAATTTTCATTCTTCAAAATTATTGTTTTCCTAATCTTTAACTAAGTCTGGGCAAGAATCTACAGATGTAGTCGACATAAGCATTCTTGCTGTATCTGAGATTCTTATCCATATTTCAGTCTCTTGCTTCCCTGGCATATTGAGTAAATTCTGGAGGAAGTGAGCAAGAGGCCGTTTTTAGTAAGGACACAGGCAGGGGTCATCAGCTTAAGCATGTCTTTACATCCTAATGAAAAGAACACTGGACCCAGTTCATCTGCCATGAACATATTGTAAGGGATGAACACATTGCTTAAATGACCTATTCTCAATTTTCTGGATTGTAAAATAAGAGGATTAACAAGATAATCCCAAAGGTACTAGATCTAAAATTCAGTGATGATTTTAATGGGAATACAGGTTCATTAAACAACAGGATTTATGTCATTATCCTGGGAATTATAATACAGAACCATATGAAAATGAAAAATTTGAAAAATGAAAATGATGTGTTGTGTCTTTAGAACTTTTGCCAGAGTTTTATGGGAATATGAATCTTCTAACTGGTTTTAAGTGAATTGTATTTTTGAGGAAGGCGACAGGGCTGGGTCCAGAGCTGTGCATCTTGGCATACCACTCTCCTGTTTAATGTGGTTTTCTCTTTAAGGCCAGTGACAACAATCTGGCATATACAAACAAAGCCATTGAGTCAAAGTTTCAATGCATAAGTTACTGTGGCAAGGTAAGTTTTGATGGAGGAATTTGATAAAACATATAGGTTACTTATGATCTTCATCAACCGAAACTTAATTGTAAATAACTCTGAACAAATTTGACATGGAATGTCTTCTGTGAAGGCATCCTTTTGGAATTTGGCTACGTCATCGGGTGATGATAATTGTGTGGAAAAATTTGTAGCCTGATTTCTTCAGTATCAAGATATTGAAGATTTGTACCTTTTTTTTTTTTTTTCTAGAGCAAACTATATTATTTAATGCTCCAGGGAATGATGGTGAATTAAAAAAATAGATAATTTCTTCAAAAGGAGAAAAGATTTATAAGCAAAACTTAGATTATACAATTGTCTTCTTACTTCTAATAACTTAAAAAACTTTATTTTTATTTTTTTTTTTGAGTCTGGGTCTCATGCTACTGTTACCACCACAAAAAGACCAAGCTGCAAAAGGCGGCCCCCTAACTCACAGAGTCTATCCTTGTCAAGTTGAGTAGCCAACCTTAGCCCTCAAAACCTCAGGAATGTGTCTCTTAAGAGGAAATTATTTTTGTGTGTGTGTATTTGTGATATCTCATTGCAAAGAAATTCATCTCATTTTGAAAGATCTTGTAAGGTTAAAAGTCAAGATTCATTTGAGAATGCTGGCTGGTAGACACTCAGCATCTCTCTTTGGCTGAGAAGTAATCTCACTGCAGAATTACAGTCTATGGAGGTGGCTTCTTTGAGGGGCCCATTTTTGCATGTACTTTCAAGGGAGAGGTCATAGGGTGAAAATGGAGCACTGAGACTGATCCTGACATCCACTCCTGTGGGTCCAGAGAACACAAGGCTTTACTCTAAAGCAAGATTGTGATGTTACACTTCAGAAGTTTCTGAGAATGCTTTGGGGAGGGGTGGACAGGAAGGCAGCCATATTTCCTCTAAAGAAAAAAAAAAAAGAAAAATTAAAAAGGTATCACCAATAGGCAGAAGGAAAAAACCCTAAAACTAAAACCAAAATAAAAACCAAACCAAATAAAATTCCTTCTAGTGAAAACAAACCCATCTGCCCTACTCTTTTTTTTGTGTGTGTTGGAGTTTCACTCCATCACCCAGGCTGGAGTGCAGTGGCATGCTCACGGACACTCCAGTGTCGACCTGTTGGGCTCCAGCGATCCTTCTGCCTCAGCCTTCCAAGTAGCCAGAACTACAGGTGCGTGCTACCACGCCCGGTTAATTTTTTGATTTATTGTAGAGCTGAGGTCTCACCATGTTGCCCAGGCTGGTCTCAAACCCACGGGCAGATGCAGTCCTCTTGCATAGACTTCCCAAAGTGCTGGGATTACAGGCATGAGCCACTGTGCCCAGCCCACACTACTCTTTAAATTGAGCTCTTTGCTGCATTGTTTCCCAGACCTCCTATTTTACCTTCTTGCCACTAGCTTTTCCCTCCTTCAGTTTATTCTGTAAACTACTTTCTGAAAGGGCTTCCTAAGACATTTTAGAGACAGTATAGCCCTCATGATCAATAACTTTCAGTGGCTCATCATTGTTCCAGGAAGAAAATCCAAACATTTCAAATTTGATTTTCAAGTCTTTAGATGACTAACCCAAGCACAAAACTTTTCTGGACATTGTTTTTCTCATCTCTAAAAATGACATCAGTGCATAGGAATTTATAGGTTCTCTCAACTCCTAGGTTGGTGGCATAGCTAAATATTTTAAAAAATGGTTAAAATAGTGTTTTCCTCTATCTATCAATCTAACCTATCAATTATCTACTTTTTAGTAGTATTAACTAGAATAGATATAAATATAGGGTGTGAGTTACACCAGTTTCTAATGTTGTATTGATTTATCTATATAAGTGGTTTTAATTTTAGTTACCTTGACTAAAACATGCTAGATACAAGAAATCCAAAATTTTTAAAAATCACACTTTTACTGTTTATTAAGTCCTAGATCAATTCTGGCAGTATTAGTGAGAATTATTTTTGGTGCTTTCTACATATTTTCTGGAAATTTAATAAAGAATTGGTCTAATTTAATCTCACAGTCTTCAAACATCTCTTTAGCAAACCCCTGATAGCACCTACTTTCAGTATGGTTAATTATAAAACAATTACTTTTTAATGAGGCTTTTGCTTCCTTACTCTGTTTACCAGCACAGTTTCAACATCCTTTTATTGATAGGAAATGTGTCAAAACACATTTTTTTCTTTTTCTGTTTTATCTTGATTCTGGAAGCCCTGGTGGAATAGTTAAGGAGATGTTGTAACAGTGAACAGGAGAAGTCTTTTATTCCCTTTTGATTTTGATGGTTCACAAATTAACTTGTTTCCTCTACTGAGCTGGGAATTCAGAAAAAGAAACCTGTTGGAAATATGAACATTCCTGTTCTTCCTGACTCTTTTTTTTTGAGTTGGAGTCTCACTCTGTCGCCCAGACTGGAGTGCAGTGGCCGCTCCCGGCCATGGCAGCCTCAACCTACTGGGCTCCGGCGATCCTTCTGCCTCAGCCTTCCGAGTAGCCAGAATTACAGGTGTGCACTACCACGACCGGCTGAATTTTGGTTTATTGTAGAGATGAGGTCTCGCCAAGTTGGCCAGGTGGGTCTCGAACCCGCGGGCTCAGGCAATTCACTCACCTCAGCCTCCCAAAGGCGTGGGATTACAGGCTGAGCCACCGAGCCCGGCTCTTCCTGACTAGTAAGATTCACTTGAAAACTTTTTTTTGCATCACATAACTTATACTAAGGGGAGGTTGGGGGCAGTGTTTACCAAGAATGTTTGTTAGAGTAGAACCAAAAACTAACATGGAATCTCTAACCACATGTAACGAACAATGTAAACATCATTCATATAGAAATGGTGTAATTCTAGAAGAGTTTTAAGTTCTAGCTCAGATTGCCTTTGAAAGACAAGTATCAGTATTTGCTGAACCTGTTATGCATCAGGATTGTGTAAGTCTTTTTTCCATATTTCATCTCACTTAATTCTCAGTGTAACCCTGTGAATGGACATTTTAAAACCAAGTTATTAGAGACAAGAAAACTGAGACCTAGGGCATTTTAAGAACATGTCCAAGGTTACACATCTGCAAAATTGCAGGGCTTAGTTTTGAAACTGCTTCTGTTTGATGCGAAACTCATACAATTTCCACAGGGTCTTTGTGCATGATTTTTATGCCTTTCAGAGTCTGGTTTCCTGGTTTTCTGTTAATCTTGATCTGTTTTCCAAGGGTGAATCGGCTAATGAATTACTAAGTATAAAATATGTTTGTGATTATAAAGGACACTTGTAATTATTGAAAGAAAAATCATTACACTTCATAATTACCCTTTCAGAATTTTCTTTTTGTTTTTTTTGAGTTGGAGTCTCACTGTGTCACCCAGACTGGAGTGCAGTGACCGCTCCCGGCCACCGCAGCCTCGACCTGCTGGGCTCCGGCAATCCTTCTGCCTCAGCTTTCCAAGTAGCTGGAAATACAGGCACGTGCTACCACACCTGGCTCATTTTGATTTATTGTAGAGATGAGGTCTCGCCAAGTTGCCCAGGCGGGTCTCGAACCCATGGGCTCAGGCAATCCACTCACCTCAGCCTCCCAAAGGCACGGGATTACAGGCTGAGCCACTGAGCCTGGCTAGAATTTTTTTTGAATGGTCCCATGATAACACATAAAACTATCTGTGCTTTCCCATTAGTAGCATGAGCTAATGGAAGCAAAAGCCTTTGCAAGCATTTCCTAACATAGTTAACCCATCCTACCCTGCTGGTAACTTCTCTCAGACTTTTAGGTTTCTGGGGGACATAAAGGCTAGACTGCTGTCTTATTACATTCTTCTTTTCTTTTTTGAGTTGGAGTCTCACTCTGTCGCCCAGACTGGAGTGCAGTGGCCGCTCCCGGCCACCGCAGCCTCAACTGCTGGGCTCTGGCGATCCTACCGCCTCAGCCTTCCGAGTAGCCGGAATTACAGGCATGTGCTACCACGCCCGGCTGATTTTTTGATTTATTGTAGAGATGAGGTCTCGCTGCCCAGGTGGGTCTCGAACCCGCGGACTCAGGCAATCCACTCACCTCAGCCTCCCAAAGGCGCGGGATTACAGGCTGAGCCACCGAGCCCGGCTACATTCTTCTTTTCTTAAGAATATGTAAGTTGCAAGTGAACAAAATGTTAAAGCTCTGTAAAGAGTATCTCTGGGTTTTATAGCCTTTCTTCAAAGAATATGTCTACTGGACATAAAGTGAAGAAGAAAGGAGTACCCATAATTGTGTATGTCATGGCTGCAATTCTGCCATGGGTAAAACAAGATACAAATACATCTATGGATGAAAGACCTGAGATAAATACACCAAAACGTGAGCTGTGGTCATCTGTGGGTGCTGGAACCACAGCACAATTTCATTTCATTTTTCAAATATTTTTCTGCATAAAAATATTCCTTCTATAGCCAGAAAAATGCAATCCATTTCATCCATATTTTAGAAAGAAGCATTTTTCTGAAAGCAGTTCTGGTGGGGTGTGAGGGTGAGAATATCCTCAAATGGAAACAATTCTGTTTGCGAGGGGTTCAGCTTTGAAATGGAAGCGAGGCGTGTGTCTCTCCAATGCCATGGCAACCAGAGGGAACAAGAAGCCCAACAATAGGAGAAAAATGTGTCCCAAGAGTGGATAAGAAGGAGGAACCTTGGGATGCTTTTCCCCCACTTTCCCTTGAACAGAATGTTGCATTGTGTTTTTCTAGCTGACCTTGCCTCCCAGCAAGGCTGCTGTGACAGGAAAGAACAAACAATAAGAAGAACCTTTTTCCCATAGAGTTTTTGACTCTCCAGAAAGTCATGTGCTCTCTCTGTGGAGGCAAAAGGTTCTGTTTCCTTTGGTTTTCCCATTTCCTTTGGTTTAGTTTCTCTGCTTTCTCCTTCTGACATCTTCAAATCTGGCCATTTTTATGACAAAGTTCCTCAGTCCCTCTCCATCCCCACCAAGGAACCCCCCGCCTGTTCTTCCCATAGCCGTGGAGCTGATCTCCTCTCTGGGATCACTGTCTTCTTACTCAGAGGAGGACGCCTATATGTGCCCTTTCTCAGATCTCAGTCCTTAATACGCTTCTGGTGGTAACTAGTGATTTGGCTGGCTGATATTCTCTTTTCTTTTGAAGATTTTTTTTAACCTGGCTTTATTCTTTAGGCAAATCAAATTCCTTCAAGGCACTGAAGATGCTGAGGGTCCTCATTTGGGCAATATGGATTTAAATCTTGTGGTGATGGAGGTTTCCAAGGGACTTGTTCCCGTCATACAGGGGAAAGTGGTGACACCACGCTTTCCCCGTTCTCTGAGCCATGTTGCCTTCTAACATGATAGCGGCACTGGTCCAGTGAGGATTGCTGACCTCGGTACTGGATTTTACTTCAAGGTTCTGCGTGTTTGGACTTAAGCACATTGGCCCACATAGAAACCACCAGCAACCTGAGCAAGTGGCCCTCTGGTTTTACACTGCAACCAACATGAGACTACTCCTCAACTAATACAAAGGGAAGGGGTCTTCAGAGGAACCAGGAAAGTAACTTTAAAGAATTCCTGGTCATCAGTTTGGGAGTGGAAGGTGCAGTCTTCAGAGTGGAATCTCCTATGTGGCAGTGTCAGGCCACGACCCTGTGAAGCCCCTTGTGTCAGGAACCACAGGCGGGCTGTGCAGTTGCTTGGCCTCCTCCCTGCCTGGGAGGCTGGTCATTCCTGGAAGCTGACTACGATGGTGTCATTTCCAGGAGCATAAATCAGTCAAGAAGAATGAAGATTTTATAGCCACAAGAAAGCTACCAGTGCCTTGCGGGGGGAGGGCGGGTCATCTCATTCATCTGTCTTTTCTGAGCACCCATCAGTAAATGTTGCCTTAAATAAAATGGTACTAATTCTAGCTGTTTCTCAGAACTGACATTGTATGGCCTGTAGAAAATCATTTAATTTCTTTAGCCATTTTTTTTTCAACTTACATACATTTTCATTTGTTCTGAATGGGCCCTTCTAAAAAAATAAATAAAAATAAAAATAAATTACTTCCCACAGTTGTAGGCCATTATAATGATGTGTACCAATTTCCTAACTTCTTATCACTTGGAGGCTAGTGGGAAGATACAGAATAGTAAGTAGTTAAGGTCGAACTCAACTAAATAAAAGTTGAAGTTCACTTCAATCCTGAGTCAGGTACCAGCCTGGCTCAGGAGAGCTTGCTGTGGAAGTGCCTTATAAAGTTGAATGTTTATATTGCATCTTACAGTGTGTCTAGAAGGCCCACTCAAGTAGATGATCTCATTTGACCTTGTCTAGAAGGAAAACCAAGGTATGAAGACATCTCAGTGATCACCAGCATTTGGTGCTGCCCGTGTGCTGAATTTTAGTCATGGTGCCAGATGTGCAGTGGTATCTTGTTGATGTTTTCATTTACAATGCCCCAGTGGAAAGTGACGGCGAGCTTCTTTTCAGCTACTTATGTGTGTATCTTTTCTGTTGCAGTGTCTGTTCAGATCTTTTCTCCATTTTCCAGTGGGCTGTTCTATTGTTATTGTTGAGTTATAACCGTTCTTTGTACATTTTTGGACACTAGTACATTATTGGTTACATGTTTTGCTAATACTGTCCCAGTATATGGCTTGTATCCTCACTTCTTAACAGTGTCTTTTACAGAGCACAACATTTTAATTTTAATGAAACGACTACCAGTTATTTTTAAAAAATAAATTGTGCCTTTGATGTTGTATCTAAAAAAAAAGGATATGTCAGTAACAAGCAGCCTCTGGTGGGTTCAGGAGTTCTCTCACAGTAACCCTGCAAGGGTCTAGGGGACCTCAGAAACCCTGCGAGGGTCTCGGGGACCTTCTCCACATTTCTAGGACTGAAATGCTGCATGGGCGTGGGGATGGGTGCCTGGGAGGGAAACACACGGTTTAGGTGTGCCTGAACAAGTTGAGATCCAGAGGGAGTCTAGCTCTTTCGAATCTGATGACAATGCTTGAGGACTATCCCAGATGAAATGGTTTCAGATTAACCCCAACTTTTATCAGAATGGTACCAGATTTGATGTATAGTAAACAGAGCTGTTTAACAAGCCATGTTCTTCATCTTGTTGATAAGAGAGAAACAGCAGAATCCAGAGAATTCAGAGAAACAGGAACTATGTGAGGGAGTGTAAGTGATCCAAAGCTGAAAGAATTTCATTTGCTAAAGTGATCTGGGGACAGTTGTGTCTTTCCATGTTACATGTATATACAAGGGCAATGCCTGGTACTTAGTAGATCCTCAATACATGAAGATATGATAATACATAATAGATCATGCATGGTCTTGTTATTTCTTTTTGCTTTCTTTCATTAGTCTTGAGCTCTGGTTTCTATATTGCTTTTGGTTGCCAGGTTATTCTGTCTGTTTGCTTGGTTCTTGACATACTAGGTATACAATAAAATTTGTTGGATGGATGAATGAAAGGAATACTTGCAATGATACTACGTATTTTCTTCCAAGGCAATCTTAATAGTATCTACTCCAGAGAAACTGAAACAGATTCACATTAATCAGCATCAAAATCCCCATATGTTTATGATCTATAATTCCATTATATGGCTTGTATCATCAGGAAATTGATTCACCAACTCAGGAAATGGGGCTGGATCGTAGAACAAGGTGCCCCCACAGGGAGAATCGGCCTCTACATAAAAAATGGGACGATTCTATTTTTTAAGTTGGCAGTTTAAAAAGTCATTTTCTTTGAATATTTAAGTATTAGTAGACCCCCTTGTTTAACTTCTTGTAGTAGACATTTATTTTGGTCCAAAAATTCTGTGTCCAAAAAGAAATTAACTTTATTTTATGTCTGACAACAAAAATTTTAAGTGACATTTCCATCAGGAGCTGAAAAGTTAAGCTCCACTAGTTAATACCTCTCTCCTAATTCCCAATTTCAAGGCTGACTTTGGCGGATGTTTTGGAGGCAAGGGTGCAGGCACAATGGAGTTAATTCCTGGTCTGGGCATGTGGGCATCTGTCAGGCATCCTCATCCCATCTGCTCCCTATCATTGGTCCACATGACACAGGTTACAGTGCTATCTTCACATCCTGACTCTGATGACTTATGTGTCTAGCTCTCTTCAATAATTTGTTGCACCTTTTGGGTACAAAGGAAACGCGTGGTTCTTCCTATGCCTTAATGGGACACAGAGAATCCTGCCACTCCCTTTGGTGTCAGCACCTCACATAACTATCTCTATTCCACTACCATGTTAGTGACTGTTAGTGACAGAAACTCTCCAGGTCCTGCTGCCTTGTGGGAGACCCCTCACTCCAGAGGTGTGAAGGTACGATTTGCTCTTGAGTCTACAAAGCTATCTGGGCTTCTGTGATTTCTCCCTTCCCCGGGGACTCAAGGCAGGGAGACAGAGAACAGCTTTTCTGAGGGATACCCTGTCGCCTCTGCTTCCCTTTCAGCTCTTCCACCTCGGGGAACCTGGCTATGAAAATTTACTGAGTCTGTGGTTTGGGGTGAAGGATGAGGGTGGAGTTCTGAGCAGGGATGTCTTATGTTAAATTCTTCAAAAACTGCTGTGATAACCTGAGTTTCCAAGAGTTTCAGGATGCAATATCAAGGCCAAGATTTTCATTCTCAGAGCTTTTTAGTTGTCAAATGCTGACAACTCTTTAAAGTTTACTAGGTTTTACTGGGTGAGTGAATGTTATTTGTCACCTCTTACTTATTGTATGCCATGTGCTTGGTATGATACTATGTCACCTAAGAAGTAAAAAGAGAAATAGGACAGGGCTAAACTGAAAGAACCAAAGTCTTTCGTGATTGTGGGGAGGTGGATATTCAAGTCAATAATTACATACTGAGCATCTTCTGTTCCTCAAGAATTGTACTGGATGCTGACAGTGCATCAATGAGCAGGACAAAAACATAGAGTCAATAGAATTTGGTTAAGAGTTTTGGTCTGAATGAAAGAGTGCCTTTTGTGACCTAAACCTCTCTAAACCTCTGTGGGCATGCATGTAAGGGGAAAATAGTAATGATAATAATACTTATTTCATGAGATTGTCACAAGGATTAAATTGAGATAATGTATGTATTATAGTAAACAAGGCACATAGCACATAGCAAGCTTTCAATAAATCTTCATTACAATAACAGACATCCTATGTTGGCTGGTTCAACATCTCTTCTGATATCTTTGCAGTATGTCTCCTTGAAAAGCTTGAAGAACTGTGGTGCCCAGACTCTCTTGCAGCTATGGTGCCATATATGATTTAGAGCCCTCCCATCAGATGCATTTGTCTGCAGCTTGACTTTGAGCTGAAGCCTCAAGGCATTCATTTTATGGCAGAATAGTGGATTTGTATTCTGATAACTTGGTCTATGTTTTTCAGAATTCTGGGTTTCGGCATAATTCTGGGTTTGACTGTGATCTTGCATGAGATTTCAAGGGTGTAAGTGAAGATGTATTTTTTAATTCTTTTTATCCCAGTGCATACAGCATGTGTGTGTTGTCTCTATCTGCTGGTTCACCTTGTTGGCGTGGGGCATGGGGCCATGGTCTCTGTTTTCATGGCACTTATGGCTTAGCAGGAGAGAATATTAAAGTGTGATGTGTTCCTTTTCCTTCCATTGAAAGAATTTCCTTTGACACTTCTCCCAGTTCCCAGGAGGAAAGGAGTCATGTTTTTTCCTTGCTACATCAAAAGGAAGCTGGGGCAGAGGTCAACTAACTACAATTCACATGTAAGTTTGGTGTGAGAGCCGATGTCTCGCTGCATGCTAGTGCCAGGATTTTGGAGACTGCTGATTCAGAGTGGTATGTGCTTTGACACTGAGTTGGAAGAAGGTGCTGGGAAATATTTTCTTGCTAAACATAGGGAATATATTTTAATTTTTTGCTAATGAGGGAAAATAGATGGTTTAGAATCTTTCAAAAGATAAGAAAGAGAAAACAAGCCAACAACAACAACAACAAAGATAAAAAAAAATTGATCCAAAGTTCTGACATACGTCTGAATAGATGTAGCTGTTATGGCATAAAAAGTCAGACCCATTCTCTGCATTGTGTCTGTTATCTTTTTGCTTCTCCAGTTGTAACTGAATGTTATTATCACAGGATATTATGATGAAGCACCCACACCTACAAACCACTGTATTGAATTTAAGGCATCACCATTTAATATTTCTAAAAGTTATGATAACATTTTACATTTCATATTTTTTCATCTAGCAGGATTTCAGAATTTTGCTCTTTCATAATTAATGATGTGATCAGGCCTCCCTTCAGGTCTTCTTTCTGTGATGGAAGTTTCTTCCACTGTTTCACATTTTCTAGTAAAATTAAAGATTGGTGAGAATAGAATGTAAAGAAAGCAAGATGATTTCTTTCCTGATTTCTGGGACCATGGCACTCTGATTTGAGTCTTCCTGTCTTCCTAATGTACACATGGAATTCCCTGAATCCCTAACCATGGTAGGCACTAATACCTAATACAGACTCCCTCCTCCCCCGCCCCCATCTAAGCTGCCACTTTGCCAGCATGGAAATAGCAAAGTCATCAGGAAATTGATTCACCAACTCAGGAAATGGGGCTGGATCATAGAACAAGGTGCCCCCACAGGGAGAATCGGCCTTTAGCTGAGTAGGGCCTCTCAGCTTACTGTTTCAGCATTAGAGTCTGACCCAGCAGGGTCTGAGTAGTAGGCCTGTGCTACACGTTTGAATATTGTTATTTAATCTTCACAACAATCCTGAGAGATAGTACTTGATGCATTAATATAGATTTTACAGAGAAGGACATCGATGCTCAGAGAGGTTAAGAATGTGCTGGAAGTGCATACAAAATAAACGGTGGAGTCAGACTTAGATTTGTTCTTTGATGCTGCTGCTTCTAATCTATGAAGCTGTCTTCTCTTCCTATGTCTCATCCCTGGTCATGTAAAATCAGTTCTTGATTCTTAAAATACATAAACATTAAAATTGATTTTTCATTTAGTATATCTTTTTAGAGTACATATTGCTAGTGTACTAGATTTTCAGTGCACTCAATGAACAAGGGTGTCAAGATGATCATGTCTGATTTTGCTGTTAGTTGTTTTAAAGCACATGTGACCTGGAAGAATGTTCTGGAGGGCACTGGAAGTCTGTAAATAGCAGTGGGCTTGGGCATATGTGAATTGTCCTTGACCTTCTCTTGTTCTAATCCCTCTGACAGGATTGCCTCTAAGATACAATATCACTTTCATGAATAGTGTCATTTAGCAAATGCCACCTGTGCTCAGTCCATTGTTGACAGGACAGTTCTGTTAAGCTGCGGTACTGGGAAAAGACATGGGGGCTGCACTTGTGTGAAAGGCTCTTCATGTCTCCTGACAGCTCTGGTAAGGCTAGAAAAATGATTGTCTGGATTAGGGCTTCTCTAATCAACTCCTTCCTGACTGCTCTGCTTAGTCTTTCAGGAAACCTAAGACTGAGGCTTGATTTTGGCTTGGGACTTTTATTTTCCCACGGAGAAAAACATTTCTACCCCTCTAGAAGGACTGAGCGAAGCCCCTCTGGTCTCTGCTGAGGTCTGAGAGAGTGGTGGACACTTGTTACATTATCAGGAGGAGGGACAATGACTCAGAGTGCTCAGGGGAAGTCTGGAAGGTGGCAGCTGTGGCTGGCACCTGCTGGCAGGGATCACAGAGGCTCCATTCAGCAGAATAGAGCCTGACTGGAAAGGAAGGACAACAAAGTGGAGCACGTCCTCCCACCAAGGGAGGCTGCCCCTGGGACAGAGGCCACTGTGTCCTTGTTCTCCTGGTCACATAGAGAAAGTTCTTTCTAACAGACTCCCGCTGTAGTGCTTGTTTTGTTAGGCGCGTTGTTGTCTTACATCTGGGAGTGTGCTGACACAATTGGGATTTGATGAACTGTGTGAACAAAGGTGTGGCCTTGTGACCTTCAGAACTCACTGCTGATGAGTAGCAGTGTTATCGTAGACTTGTCTGTTGCCAAGATATACTTCCTTTCCTTACGATTCCGGATTTTTCCATGCTTTATAGGGCTTCAGGTTCCAGAAAGGCAGAATGCCACCAAGCCTTCTGCTTCCTTGGTTTCCTAACACTCTCAAAGTCAAGGTTTGGATTTCTGAGTCACAACTCCAGGTGTAACTGTATGATACTATTTATGCATCTATATTAAATATGACTATATGGGTATAAAAGGCCTTAAATAAAAGAGCTAGATAAATAAAATATTTGTTGAATGAGTAAAATATTACCAAAATTTCCTGACCCTGCTTAAATACTGAAGAAAGTCCTTGTGAACCCAGTGACATGCCAGAAGCAATTTGTTTTGTTCTAAACTCTTATTTACCATGCATGAATTTGTACATTTAAGAAGCTTTCTAACTTTTGATAAAGTTATCTACATTTTAGACATCTTGTTTACTAGACTATAAGTTCTAGAATTTATATCCTTTTTTTGAGTCAAAGTCTCAATCTGTCACCCTGGCTGGAGTGCAGTGACATGACCATGGCTCACCATAGCCTCGACCTCTTGACCTCAGGCAATCCTTCTGCCTCAGCCTCTTGAGTAGCTGGGACTACGGGTGAGTGCTACCACATCTGGCTAATTTTTTGATTTTTTTGTAGAGACGAGATCTAGCTATGTTGCCCAGGCCGGTCCCGAACATCTAGGCTCAAGCCACCCTTCTACCTTGGGCTTCCAAGGTGCTGGGATTATAGGCATCAGATGTGGCTGTACTTGTATAAATTTTATAAATTTAAAAAGTGTATAAATTCAATATATAATTTATATTAGAATATAAATATACATTATAATTTATATTCTTATTCATCCCCCTTGCCTGACTTAGCCAGATTTAGCCAGAATTGGACAAAAGAGAGTCCTAACAAATGCCCATGAAATTAATTTATCATTAAGAAGAAGAAGAGGAACCATCATGTAAGACTCCCAACCTCTTCATTCTTTCTCTATTTCCTGATGTAAATACAAGGACTTATCCTCAGGGGCTGAGGACTTGGGAGGCACAGTATTAACACATCCTTTGTGCTTAAGTGCTTGTCTTCCTCATGGTTTCAAGGCAGGCCCTCCCATGCTTCGCTAGGGTCTTGTGCGGTATAGACGCACCGTTGGGTGAGAAGCCCCTCTTGCGCCCTCATTATCTCCACAGGCACATTGCTACCACTGATTCTGATGTTCCTGAGAATTTCCCTCACACAGCCCTGTTAGTCAGGGTCCAGTCAGAGAAGCAGAACTCCAGGAATGTTATGGAGTCAGGGATTTATGACAAGAATCTGACCTTGAAAAATCATAAGAGGGAACTCAAATCACTCTATGAAAAAGAAACCTGCACATGCATGTTTATTGCAGCATTATTCACAATAGCAAAAACATGGAACCAACTGTGCTGCCCATCAAAAGAGGACTGGTAAAATGTGGTACATATACACACGATGAAATATTTCGCAGCCATAAAGAAGCACAAGATTATGAACTTTGCAGCAACTTGGGTGGACCTAGAATCTATAAAACTAAGTGATCTATCACAGAGACAAAGAACCGAATACCACACGTTCTCACTCAAAAGTGGCCCTGAGCAATTATCATAATACTATAAGAAAGAGATTGGCAATAGTGGGAAACTGCCAGGGGACAGAGGGGGGCACACCTCATCAATAAGGGTACCTAATCTCAAACCAGGTGAAGTGGGGACCAAAGGGAGTCCCGAACTTTACTTACACAATGACCATTTTTATACCTAACTCTGAATTGTACCCTACATCTTAAAAAAAAAGAAAAAAGAAAAAACGTGAGAGGAGTAGAGTGAGGGAGGGTCAAGAAGGGAAGAATAGAGGATGAGAAGGGTCGCTGTTCTCCTGAGCCCCTCCCAGGTGGAGGAGTTGGAACCTGTAGGGAAACCTGGGAAGCTCAGAGTGTCTAGTCACAGACGTGAAGATGAGAACAAGAGCTCATGTCAAGGCCCATAGAAGCTGCTGCCTCAGGGGATCCACAGTTGGGCACCTGGGGATGGGCACGGGGCGACCACTGATCACTAGGGTCAGCAGCTAGGAAGAAGAGCAAATGCCTGGTGGAGGGGAACAAAGACATACTGGAATCTCTGTCCCTCAGGACACCTCACTCCAATGACTCCAGGGAGGTACACTGACAGCTGCACGGTCACCTACCAAATCTCACGCAGGCTTCCCTTTTGTCCAACTCCAACCTGGAGCAATGTGGGAAAGAGGATTCTGGGAAACTTGGTTTCTAGCTTAATGACGTTGATAACAGAATGCTTCTGTCCTATGGCATGCGTGAGATTTGGTAGGTGACCGTGCAGCTGTCAGCGTCCCTCCCTGGAGTCATTGGAGTGAGGTGTCCTGAGGGACAGAGGTTCCAGCATGTCTTTGTTGCTCTCCACCAGGCATTTGCTCTTCTTCCTAGTTGCTGACCCTGGTGACTAGTGGTTGCCTCGTGCCCATCCCCAGGTGCCCAGGGTATGTGGGTGTGGTCTACACTAAAACAATGTCCAACATGCTTGGCATTTAGGAGAGAGTAAAGACATCTAGTTACTGAACATGCTGGATCAGCTGGTAGTCCATTCAGATGCAGCAATAGGGGGCATGGCTGATGGCATTTTCTAAAGGTGGCCATACAAATATTTTTATCCAGGTATAGTCTGAGTTACACTGCCTCTTCCAAGAACTGTGTCCCATGTCCTCATCCTGCAAATTTGGGTTCTGATTAAGTCTGGAGGAAGTGATGCTCTGTGACTTCCAAATCTAGGCCCTAAAAAGAATACAACTTCTTTCTCTCGCCCTCTTCTCTCTCTCCCCCTTTCTCTCTCTCTCTTTCTGCCTCCGTCTCTCTCTCCTTGCCTTTCTCCCTCTCCCTGTCTCGCTCTCTTCCCCTCTTTCTCTCTCCCTCTCTTTCTGTCCCTGTGTATCTCCCTTTTTCTCTCTCCTTCCTCTTCCCCTTTCTCTCACTGTCTCTGTCTCTTTCCACCTCTTTCTCCCCCCCGTTCTCTCTCTCTTTCTCCCTCTCTCTCCCATTTTCTCTCTCTCTGTCTCTCTCCCTCCCTCCCTCTCCCTCTCTTCCACTCTCTCTCCTCTTCTCTTTCTGTCTCTGTCTCTCCTCCTCTCTCCCTCTTTCTCTGTCTCTGTCTCGCTCTCCTCCCCCTCTCCCTCTTTCTTTCTCTCTGTTTCTCCCTCTCTCTCTCCTCTTCTCCCTCTTTCTAACTCTCTGTCTCTCTCTCTTCCCCTCTTTTCTCTCTTTGTCTCTCTCCCTCCTTTTCTTTCTTTCTTTCTCCCTTTTCTTCTTTCCCTCTCTCTGCCCTCTTTCTTTCTCGTTCTCTCTCTCCATCTCTCTGTTTCTCACTCTTTCTTTCTGTCTCTCTCTCCCCTTCTTTGTCTCTTTCT
Organism: Carlito syrichta; assembly: GCF_000164805.1. NCBI lineage: Eukaryota > Metazoa > Chordata > Mammalia > Primates > Tarsiidae > Carlito > Carlito syrichta. The sequence goes on along the minus strand of NW_007232242.1, from coordinate 90,281 downwards.
TCCCCTCTTTTTCTCTCTCTGTTGATCTCCCCCTCCCTCTTTTACTCTCTGTGTCTCTCTCCATCTTTCTCTCACTCTGTTTCTCTCTCTTCCCCCTTTCTCTCTCTCCTCCTTTCTTTTTCTCTATCTCCCTCTTTCCCTCACTGTCTCTCTCTCCCCCTCTTTCTCGCTTTTCCTCCTGTTTTTACTTTCTCTTTCTTCCTTTTCTTTTCTCTCTCTCTCTCTGCCCTTTTCCTTTTTCTCTCTGTCTCTCTCCTCCTCTTTCTCTCTTTCTGCTCCCTATCTCTGTCTTTCTCTTCCCCTCCCTCATTTTCTCACTCTCTGTCTCCATGTCTCTTCCCATCTCTCTCTCTCTCTGTCTCCCTCTTTGTCTCTCTCCCCCCATTTCTCTCTTTGACTCTCTCTGTCTCTCTCTCCCTCTTTCTCTCTGTCTTTCTCCTTACCTCTCTCTCTTTCTTTTGCTTCCCCCTCCTCCCTCTTCTTTCTCACTCTCTCCCATATTCTCTCGATCTCTTCCTCTTTTTTCTTCTTTCTCTCTGTTTCTCTCTCCCTCTTTATTCCTCTCCCCCTTTCTTCTTCTCTTCCCTTCTTCCCCTTTCTCCCCCTTTTCTCTCTCTTCCTCTCTTTCTCTCCCTTTCCCTCTCTCCCTCTCTGTCTGTCTCTCTCTCCTCCTCTTTCTCTCTCATTCTCCTTTTCCCTTTTCCTTTCCACCTTTCCTCCTCTCTTCCTCTCTCTCTCTTTCTCCTTCTCTCTTTATCTCCTCTCTCTCTCTCTTTCAGGATACTTGCCTATGGAATCCAGCTAATACATTGTGAGGAAGCCCAGGCCATGTGGAAGAGCCACATGCAGGTGTTTCAGTCCCTGACCTTTGAGACCCAGACACCTTGAGCAGAGACAAGCAGTCCCCAGTGTACCCTGTGAATTCTTTATCCACAGAAACCCTGAGAGATAATAAATGATTATTCTTTGTCTAATTCACAAAGTTTTGGGAATAATTTATTTATTGTTTTTATTTTAGAGACAAAGTCTTACCCTGTGACCCAGGCTGGAGTGCAGTGGCCTATGACCATAGCTCACAGCAGTCTCGGCATCCTGGGCTCAAGCAATCCTCCCGCTTCAGTTTCCCAAGAGACTGAGACCACAGGTACCCATCACCATGTCTGGACCCCCCCCTTTCCTCTTTACTTTTTGCCATCCTCTCGGGTTCCATCCCACTCTCACTGAGATGTACCTGAGGCCAGTGGGATCCATGTTTGATTCTTTACCAGGAAAAGTAAGAAATAGTCTTAAAGTCATTAAATTGTAACTCCCACAAGCCGATGATCACCTGTTAGTAACACCGATTACCTCTCATAACATAACTTTCATATATTATTAGGTTAGGCAACATGTCCCACTTCCAACTAAGGATGAGGATGGGAGGGACAAGGGGAAAAAAAAGGAGGAGGAATTCTTTTCTGATACCCCTTGTGTGGCAGAATAGAACTGGCACATAGAAGGACTCAATATTTGCTGAGTAAGTGAGTGCATTACTTTGCCTTGGGTTTTAAGAGAGGTTGACATTTAGTTGGTGTTTGTGTCAAAGCTGGCCTGGGCGGTGGGTTGCCGAGCAGTGACTGGCTTCGTCACAGGTAGGTGGGCCTGAAGTCTTTATGCCTGCTCTAGGGTCAGTCAGGAATCCTGCAATGTCTCGGTGGGGACTTGAGTGAGTGCCGTCCCAGTAAGTCAAGGGCCTCCTTGATTGCTAATCACCTGCGGCTGGGTTATGCATTCTGCGCCTGCTCTGGACCATGGTGAGTAGAAATCTAATCCCACAGGCCCAGCACCCATGTCCCCAAAGGACACTGCCTCTGTTTACCCAGAAGATCAAGACCAAACGAGCTTGGTGCTCTCCTCAGGAAAGCTTTGCTCTCATAGTTCTCTGAACTAACCTCACTCAGGAATGGAGGTTTTAGATAACTTGAGCAACAACAGCATTGGCTCTGGATGGAAAGTTTTTGACCAACTAGTATTCAAGCATTGCTCTTTGTGGGAAATTCATGTAGCCTGTGGGAGAGGTGGTCACGGTCTTGGTTCTAGAACTTAGTAGGCCTATGTTTGAATCTTGGCACTGCTACTTCCTGTGATTTGGAGAAATGACTTAGCCACTTTAAACTTTAGTTTCATTATCTTTTAAATGACACTGATGGTAGTGTCAGGGTTCACTGTGTGGATTCATTTTGAAATTCTAGATGTTTGGGGCAAAGAGTGGGTGGTCAAAAAACAGTTATTGATTTCATTTTTAAATTTTTTGATTATTTCATTGTATTTTTTATTTTTGAGTTGGAGTCCCACTCTGCTGCCCAGGCTGGAGTGACATGATCATGGCCACCACAGCCTTGATCTGCTGTGCTCAGACCATCCTTCTACCTCAGCCTTCCAAGTAGCTAGTACTACGGGCACAAGCCACCATGCCTGCCTAATTTTTGATTTATTGTAGATACAAGGTCTTGCCATGTTGTTCAGGCCAGTCTCAAACTTCTGAACTGAGGCAATCTTCCCACCTCTGCCTCCCAAAGTGCTAGGATGACAGGCATGAGCCACCACACCCGACCTGATTTCACTTTTTATTTGGAAGGTGACTAAAGTGATATTCCTCCATTGGAATGGATCCAAAGGACAGCTCATGAGATATCACTGATAGCTCCTGGCTGAGTTCACAGAGAGATGATCTCTGGGCTTCACAAGGACCAAAAGAGATTCTGGTTGCATGTCACATGTACACAGGATACGTGAGGCACCAGTGCATCTTCAGTGAAAGTACCTGGCTTAAACGAACCAAGTCATCCCATGTCCTGAGCTTTGTCCCTACCCATTGCTAGTGCAAAGCCAATGGACTGTGGCTGGAGATCTGGGAGGCTCAGATGCCTGACTGTGGGGTCCACAGGGTCCTCGCTTTCTTGAGTGCTCCTAGATTCTCAGCTGGCCGGGGCTGGTGCCTGTTCTGGAATAGACGATTGACTGACAGTAGAACTCCGTGCTTCAGCAGGGCTGAGAGAATGGAAAAACTGACCCACACAAGGTCCACCCTGCCAACCCAGCGGCAGCTGGAGGAAGTGCTTTCAAAACATAACGTGCGGAACCTGGCTGGGCAGAACAGGGTGATGTGCCAGGGCTTGCAGGCTCCTATCTGAGACAGGGTGGAGTCCACATGGCTGAATCACAGCTTTCAAAGGTGAGGGGACCTTCCAACTGCCTTCTGTCTCGCCGCCAATCCTTCAGGAGAATCAAACTGGAAGTTTAGGCAGAAGACCAAGGAGAGAAAAACCGCCTGGGTGTACAGAGTGTAATAGATGGGCTTACAGATGCTGCATCAACAAATATCCTATTTTATGCTGACTTGCCTAAGTTTCTAGTTCCTACAATGAGCTCCATGGTTGCAACTAAGTTGTGGAAGTCAAGCACCTGAGTTTCACAGCTGCAATGCTTGCTTACATGGCTGAACATGTGAGTAGATCACAGCAGCTTTTCTAGTATTTTCTGGTTGTGTTTCCCAGGCCACAAACTCAGTCATAGATTGCTAACTGACCATAGCTCACTGTAGATATTCTGTGGAAGGGGATGGCCCAGTTTTTCTTGATTGGGAAGAAAGAAACTTGTTTAACCAGGTGACTTCATCCTTATTCTAGTGACTGGGAAAAAATGCAACCACAAATTAATAAATGCGAGAATGATGCCTATTGCCTGGGGGACCTTGGGGGTGAGGGGGAACTGAGTGGGGTTGGTGGAGAGACAGGTGATGTCCTACTTGGAAGAGAAGATATAAAATTGTGATTAACACTCATGGAAGGCATTTTAACTGTAGGCCTAAAGAAGCTGGTTTAAAAGAAAATAAATTTATTGAGGTGAAAATGCTGAGGTTATTGACTTTCAGTTGAGAGAGAAAATGAAGTCACTGGGCTTGGAAAATAGCAAACCCATTACAGTCCTTCCTGGTTCCTGGAAGTCCATTTTTTCACAGTACATAACTAATGTCCTTCTGTTTCATAGGACTTCTACGAAAGAAAATGGGGAGGGTCTTAAGCTTTGTTTTGTAGGAACAGGAATACACCTTCCTCACCTCACTTCTGCCAGACAGATTCCAGGCTCAGTCCGCTGAGTGACGGCACATCTTTATGGATGAACCTGTGTGAGCAAGGGTGACCCACTCTTGATAACGCAATGGGATGGATTCCTTTCCTTTACCGTCGACTTCAGGCTTTCTGTCTTTCTAACGGTGAGTCTGTGATCAGAGGACACCTCAAAAGACGTTAAAGAAAATCTTACACTTTGACTCATCATATGTACAGAGCAAGTGAAGCAACCATGGTGTGGAAGAAAACCTAGTCCTTTTCTGTGACGAGGAGACTTTGATGGATTCAGGCTGCTGGGAATGTTCCCTTTTACTCAAACCACTTAAAGGAGCAGAGGTGCTTAGCCCACTTCCTGCCAGTGGGGTGACAGAATTGTTGATACTTGAGTGGGACTTGGGTGACTTTGAAAAGATTTTTCCGAAGATCAGAAATTTGTTTGAATGTCTTGAAATATCACTGTGTAAACATTTGTGTCAGTAATATTTTTTGAATTAAAAATGTCCATATTGGCAAGAAATTTAGGAGTAGAGCTTTATGTAAAATCATTTAGGATGCTGAATTAATACTTCTAGCAGTGTTAGCAAATGACACTTAGGAAAGACATGTGCCATGAAAGAAAAGCCCTTTTTCTATTGGGTCTAGGGAAACCAGAACAAAGCAAAGATTCAGCTCCTTATGTCAAATTAAATTCCAAATAGAGTATGATCTAAACATAAAAAATAAGGCATACTGGTAGCAGAAGAAAATTTAAACAAGGTTTTTATAATCTAGGAATAGGTAATAATTTTCTAAATGTGACATCTAAAGTCAAAATCCAAAGAAAAATTTTTAAGTTGATTACATGAAAATGAGAAAAGTCTTCCATGTTAGAAAACACCACAAAGAAAATTAGAAAGCAAAAAATACACTTCTGTATTATAAAGGGACATTATAAAGGAGTATATAAAATCAATAAGGAGATAATAAACACTTCAGGAGAAAAACAGAAGAAAAAACACAAATGGCTAATAAACCTATGAAATAAAGTTAAACTCATCCATGATAAAATAAATGAAAATTAAAAGAATGTTTATTATTTTATCAGTGGAAAATATTTTCTAAAATTGATAATAACCAGTGTGCAGCAAGACTAAAGAAAGGGCCCTCTCCTACACTGTGAAAGGAAATATACAATGTATAAATTACAGGAAGAGAAATCTTGCAACTACTGTCCCAAAATTGTTACACATAAGCTGAAAGGTATATGTGAGGTACTCATTGCTGCTTTATAACAAAAAATGGAAATGATCTCAATGTCTATACTTGAGAACTGGTTTAAAAAATAAAACAAAATCATACAATAGACTATTGCAAATGGTAATGTAAACATACATTTATTATGGAGAAGAACTAGTGATATATTTGCTGAAAAAGGGTCACAAAGCAACATTTAAATTATAATATAATGCTTAGGTTATAATAAGAAGCTCAGGTTATGTATAAGATGTTTGCATACTTTTTTTCTCTGTCTTTTTTTTTGAGTCAGGATCTCATTCTGTCACCCAGACTGGAGTGTAGTGGCACAATCACGGCTCACTGCAGCCTCAAACTCCTGGGCTCAAGCGATCCTCCCACCTCAGCCTCCTGAGTGACTGGGACTACAGGTATATGGCACCATGCCCAGATAATTTTGTTTATTTTTTTGTAGAGACTAGATCTCACTATGTTGCCAAGGCTAGTCTCAAGTTCCTGGGCTCAAGCAATTTTCTCCTGTCTCAGGCTCCCAAAGTGCTGGGATTACACTTTTTCCCTCAATATTTTTAAATAAAAATTATCAAGTGTACAGAAAAGGTGAAGACACTGTGAATATCCATATATTTTCTTCCTAGATTCAATAATTGTTGACATTTTGCCAAATTTTACTTTATTTCTCTATACACACACACGCACCAATGTGCTTGCGTCCGCACGCATGCGTGCATGCGCGCGTGCACGCACACACACACACACACACACACACCACACATTCATTTGATTTTACTGAACTGCCTCATTTGTGAATCTTCTCTAATCATTTATTAAGGCTCAGCTTCTGCCTGAACAAGTTGAGTAAAGAAGCCCTCAGTCTCACTTGAGATAATCTATTCTGTTTGGATTACGCTCCCTAACGCTTTTCCCTTAATTGCATTAACACCTGCATTTTGGGTTTATTATTGAATGTAGTTTAGTTACATTCTTTTTTTCACATAAGAAGATATTGAAATGCAAAATTGACTCAAGTTAAATTGGGGATGCCTCAATTCTAGCTTTTATGTTATAAGAAATCATAGTAATATAAGTACTTGCCAGATTTGTATAAAAAATGATGTGTCTGTCTAAGACTTCAGACATAGGAAACCCTCAGGGAGAGGGAGTGGGTCCCCCCAAAACACGTGCCTTCCCCATGTGAAGCACGTTGCCTCATGCAATTGTGGTGAGAAACCATGAAGCTTAGACACTGTGCTCTGGGAAGATCCCGGCCTGCAGGAGGCAGATGCTGGCCAAGAGGTTGCTGACAGGCATCCGGTGTTGTCCAAGCTCCCCTTTAGAATCAACCCCTTCGTTCTGATCTCTCTGCTTCCTCCACATCAACCCTCCCACCTTACTGGTGTTCTTCTTTGCCTAGCCAAGCATCGCAGTGCAGACTGTTGTGGTTCACTCTCTTTTGTAACCTAACCCTTTTTGGTGTCTGTGTGTATGTGTGTGTGTGTGTGTGTGTGTGTGTGTGTGTGTGTGTGTGTGTGTGAAAGAGAGAGAGAGTTGGGGGGAAGTGATAAGACGAGATTACCTGTCCTACCTCTTTCAAAGTTCTCAGATTTGGCCGTGGCCTCCTTTGTTTTTGCTTTCTCTGCTTCCTTATTCCAATTTTCCATATTCTCCCTGCTTATTGAGATTTCTTCTCTGCTGAAGTTGCCACTTGTCTCAACTCCCCCGGAATTTGATAGCTCAGTTGTGAAATCTGATTCTTCAGAGCTGTCTATTAGGTTCTCTCACAAACAACAAAGTTTTTCCCAGTTCTGGCTCACCTGGAAATATTCCTGTTTGACTGAAGTTTCATAAATCTCTCTCACCAATGATACTAGGACTCAAGGTGGGTTATTAGAGATGTGGGCAGAAGTTTGGGCACCAGATTGAGCTCTGGATTTCTCATAGCTGTAAGCCTGTCATGTTGGTTTTAGTGTTAGCCTCCCGAGGTTAGGCTTCAAGTTAATGTAGGGTCAAGTTCCACAAATGGGTTGTGGTCTGAGTCTATAACAGAAATAGGTAGGAAAGGCTTTCAGCTTTTATTCAAAGTTTATTACCTTAAGTTGTTAAAGAGAGGTACATTTCTTAAAATTAAAAAAAAATCACCATTTTCATCAGTTAATTGTTCATGGGCTTTTTGTATGCCTATGCTATACATACCTCTCCTCTGCCTTCCAAAGAAAGTCAGAATCCATGGTAAGAGCCAGAGATTCTTGCCATGTGTGTGTGTGTGTGTGTGTGTGTGTGTGTGTGTGTGTGTACGCACGTGTGTGTGAGTAATACATTTGCTTTATGGATTCTTCAAGGCTAGAAATAGGTACATACAGAAGGTCAGTTGAATTTCTATATCAAAATGAAAACTCTAAAAGGCATTCGATCATTAAAAAGAAAGTGTAATAATAAAATTGGGAAATGTTTGTTAGATCTGCCAAAGCAGCAAGTGCACCAATGCCTGGAAGATTCAAAGCTTTAAAAATAGTTTTCTGTGGAATTATCTGGGGACTCTAGAGTAGTAAATAGGTACCAAAACTTTTATTCAAAATACAAAGTATACCAGAGTTATTAGGGAATAACATACATAACACATCAAAGGCACAATGAAAAATCTTAGACATTCTAACATTCATCCCATGTTTTGGAAAAATAGTCAAATGATTATTTACTCTGAAGCAACCTCTCAGGCCTACTCTGGGTGTTTTTAATCTGTGACTCTTGCATTATGTTTAGATTTTCATTAGTGACTGCTTCTCAGCACCAAATATATATTCGTATTAGTTGCAGTATACACATCTGTATGTGAACTAAAAATAATTTGACCTGATTCTGCTTTTCACATTAGTAGGACATTTCAACTATAATATTTTGTGTTTACTGAAGATGATAATTGATAACCCTGGTTAAGATTTAGAAAAGGATACTAGGGAAGTCAACAGCTCTGCACTGAGTACTTATGTGTATAGAGTGGACACTGCCCACTGAGGAGACTGCAAAGATGGTGAGTCAGCCTGTGTTTCCAGGGTTGTGCACTCTGTTGCTGTGTGCAAATTATATACATGTAAGATACAAAGAATCAGTTGTGAAAGAGAAATGATAATACAAGACAACGTATAGTAAGTGGCAGGTAAAGGGTGCTTCTGATGAGTACAATACTAGGAGTAGGAGTGTTTTGTGTTGTGAAGGTGATAGGATATCTTCTAGAGAAGGGAGACTTTAAGAAAATTGGGGAGTATTTTTACTGAGGGTGGATGGGCTGATATACCGAAGATCTGCTCCCAACAAAAGGAAAAGAGAGAGAACTTTTAAAAAATCATTTTATTTTCTTATAGAACTCGGTTGTTTAAACAAGGACAACCCAAACCAGGGGACATGAATTTTGCCTAAATCAAGACTTTGTCCACTTTGTCCTTTATGAGCAAGATACTGATATAGACTATTATAACCAGATAATATGTTGCAAGTTACTTTAGGATTTAGACATCTTCTAGTTGCATTTGTACATAGCTGCTGTGTTTTCTCTAGGCAGTGTTGACCCAATGATTTTATTCTTGTATACACATTTCATTTTTTTTCACAGATACTTAATGAAGCTGACCTCACTGGTTGAGTATTTGATGGTAGAATTCTTTAGCAAAGCTGCCCACACAAATCAAAATTCAGGAGAGTTTAGAGAGGAAAGTTAAGTATCCAAATTCCAGACAGGTTCTATACAAATATTTGACTCTATGTAACCTTCACCTAATATGTCTTACTGATGTTTACCAACTTATCTTAACATTAATTTTCCATTTCATTCTGCTTATTAAATTGTTATAGACTTTAAGGCTCATGGTTTTCCCAGTTAATTGTACCAAAATTGTCTTATATCAAGGAATTTTTCCAACTAATTGGAGGAGGTAAAAATTAACTCTACCATACAGAAACAAGATCTTTTTAGATTTCAGATTAAATTCTTTCAGCTTGATTTTTATTACCTTAATAATAGCTGTAATTAGGCTAAATATTTCCAAGTAATTTCATCCCAAAGAATAGTCTTCAGGCAAGAGAGAAAAAGACACACACACACACACATACACACACACACACACACACACACACACACACACACCCCCTGAGAGAGAGAGAGAGAGAGAGAGAGAGAGAGAGAGAATATTTGCATACTAAGACTTTGTAAGAACATATAGATTAATTCTAGAATTGTATACCTCTGAGATACAGAAAAAAAATTACACAAATGGAAAAAATGTCTTTTTGGAGACAAACACAAGACAAAAATCCTCTTCTAACATGGTGAACACAAGAACATCCATTAAGAGGCTTATAGGGAAATAGATTGTATAAATATGTATTTTAAAGCAAACTTTCTGACAGGTTTGGAGAGAACTGCCAATGGACTTCTCCTGATTCATGTTTTAGAGTTGAGTAGATCTAGGTTCCAACCCAGTCTCTGTGCCTTGAGAATTGTGTGACCTGGGACCTATGCCTCCATTTCCTGGTGCCCGTGTTCCTTGTTTATAGAGTGAAGGCAGCACAGCCCTCATTACCCTGAAAGGCCCAGGACCATGCTCTACAAATGACGGTGCCCCACTTCTCCCTAGCCCTTTTCTGAACATTAAATGCTCAAGTGACAGCTATGTGACCAGACACTATTCATATACTTTGAAAAATAAGTCTTCTAAAAATAAAATGAAGTCCTCGATGGTTTTAAACACAAAATGAATCTAGAGGAAAAATTTTCACAAACCTCTGCAGAGAGAAAACAGAAGCAATCGGGTGAGAAACAACTTTTATTTCAAGAAGAAAATTTGGTGGTAATGAAAGAAACTGGCAATGGTATTGGAAACAATGGGCTGATTGCTAGAGTAACTGGTGGCAAAGCTTAAACCAGGTTGCTTTTGGATAGTAAAACCCATGTGAAGGTTTTCTGTGGGTGGCAGCTAGCCAGTTCCTGGGTAGAGATGTTTGAGTGTCCTAGTGATAGAAAAAAGGGTACCTCCGGGTTCCTTGAGCTGCAGGGCTGGCGGCTGTCTGATAGGCCCATGATGCTTATTGAGAGGGTTCCTGTGCCTGAATTGAGAAAGACCAGGATTTTTTGAAAAGTCTGCTATCGTGGTTCTGTTTACAGAGTAATGTGAGAGAAAAATGTCTAAAAATGTTTCCTCGCCTTCTGTCAGAAGTTTTGTTCTTAGGCAGTTGTTTCTTTGGGTTAAAGTTTTCTCATTTCAAATGTTTTTTTTTTTGAAATGAAAAAATTTGCCTGATGGCTGAATATAACCGATTCTTGTCCTGTTCCATATTAGTCTTAGCATGTGGAGGGGCGCCATCTTGAGCCTAGCTCTGAATCCTCCAGGGTGCAGGCCTGCTGGATGTGCCTGACCTCTTGGAGGGGCAGTTAACAGAACTGTTTGCAGAGGCTGAACATGTCTGGGTGGAATGTGCATCCAAAAGCAAAAAGAGCCAGACCCTATGCTTGGCTGAGCCATGAAGCCTCAGATATCGAAGAGGAAAAAGAATTCTGCACATGGAGGTGTGGTGTTGCGGTGTTTGTCCTTTGGCAGGGAAAGAAAATAAGCAAAAATAGAAAAACGAGTTTCACTCAATGTGGAAATAGGGAAGTCTGAAGACACCCTTCAGGATTCTGACGCCCAGAGATGAACTCCATCAGGAGTGAGACACTGTCCCATCAGACCCCAGGCCACCTCAGAGGGGATGGAGTCCGTGGGTCAAAGGCTGTTGGGGGTGGGAGTAGGAAGTGTGGAACTTGCTGGGGCTGGGGATTCTGTGTGAAGCAGTGTGAGGAGCGTGTGAAGTGTGTGTTCAAGGCTTCAGGTGGAAGGTGTTTTCATCTGATCAGACTGATGTCACTCACAGAGGGAAAACAACAGGAAAGGCCTGGATGTTAAAATCAGTTGATACCTTTTGGGTACAATGTGCACTGGTGGGGTTGATGGGTACTCTTGAAGTCCAGACCAAAAACTGTTTCTATCCCCGAAAGCTATGGTAATTAAAAAAAAAAATCAGGCGATGTTTCTGTTTCCTAAGTGGAGAAAAGACAGGGATTTGGTAAACTAGGAGATTAGTGTGAAACATGACTAAGAGCTAGAACCAGCTGAGAAAGAGCCCCACTTGTGTATGGTTTGATTTGGTCAAAGAGTAAATTATTAATGAAAAAGGAATTCGCTAATGAAAGACGTGGAAAAAATCTGATAGAAAATCTATTTAGACTATAAGAAAATGACTGACGGTACTGGGAAACTATGGGGGGGGATGGGATTAACAGTAGCAAATATCTGTCTGGGGATGGGGAAACACCTCTTATCAACAGGGTGCCTGAATGAAACGTAATTGTACACCTAACCCTTAACTGTACCCCACAAAACCATAATAAGAAATATTGATTAAAAAAATTAAAAAAAAAAGAAAATCTATTTAGAAAAATCTGTCAAAGTCTTTTCAGAAAAGTCTCCCACACTGAAAATTAAATAAATAAAATATTTAGTTGATTCAGGTATCTCGACAGTGATATCTTTGCTCTAAGAACTGTTTGATCCAGTTATATAATGAATATAAATTTCTTCTCTTTAAAATAGAAACTTAGTTTTTAAAATGGAGTCAGGTTTATCTGAAGCTGGACTTTGGGTTCTATAAAGCCTCTGTTCTCATCATTGGCACCACATCTGATGACAGCAATTTGTAGGATGAGGTAAAATTCCTGGCTGGGACTTACGGAGTCAAACCAGGAATTACCTCAAATACCCAAGGGCTCGGATGCTGTGGCAGGGGCCCATGTGGACTCGACAATGTAAGCTGTGTTAGCCATTGAGTTGTAATATTGTTCAAAGCAGCTGAGAATAGGAATCTAGGATCTGGATTTTTTTTTCTTTTTTTGTATCAGGGTCTCACTCTGTTGCCTAGGCTGGAGGCCAACGGCCCGATCATAGTTCACCACAGTCTCCAGCTCCTGGGCTCAGGAAATCCTCCTGCCTCAGCCTCCTAAGTAGCTAGGCCTATAGGCACGTGCCACCTCATCTGGCTGATTTTTTATTTTAATTTTTTGTTTATTTATTAATTATTTTTTTTTTTAGATGTCTCTCTATGTTGCCTAGGCTGGTCATATATTCCTGGGCTCAAGTGATCTTCCTACCTTGGCCTCCCAAAGTGTTAGGATTCCAGGCGTAAGCCACTGCGCCCAGCCTAGGAATTGGAATTTTTGATGGGAAGCAGATGAAGATTGCCAAAAGAGATGGAAAAGATTCAGCAAGAGTGTGGACCCAGATGCATGTGGTTGGGAGTTTACTACAGCATGAGGATACAGCAAAAGTCTACAGCAGCTGGAAGGAGTGCTCCGGAATGTGTGAAGGAGTGCTCCCGGGGACTGCAAGGGGAGTGCTTCTGGAGAGGCAAGGAAGAGTGCTCCCAGGGCAGAGAGTAGTGCTCTGGGAGGTGGGGAGGAATCCTACTGGGAGCAGGGAGGAGTGCCGGGGGCAGAGAGCAGGGATAGGAGGGGTGGAATGGTGGAGCCTCCCTTAACACTGACTTAGGCGCAGCCCTGGAGACACTCATTCAGGGCTTCCCAGGAGATTCACAGGCAGCTTTCTAGAACATCTTTAAAGTGAGCACCCTCCTGCTTAGAAGCTCAAGCACCTGGAACTCAGTTACCAAGATCACATTTTTGAAGAAGCCAGTGTAGGTTTCAGGAGTTTTGAAAACTGATGATGTTAGCACTTCTTTCTCTCCTCCTCACTCCAATTTGACAGACACTGAGTGTTACTATGTGCCGGGCACTGTGCTGGCCTCTGGAGATAAAGGTATCATAAAGGCATGATTGGAGAGTGATTTAGAGGGGAGAATCAATGGGTGGAGTCCAGGTAGAGATAGATGATGGCGTAGAGGCATTATTAAAAGAAAATATTTGTCTGATAAGGAAGGAAGAAGGACATTTCAGGTTAGCTATAGCCTCTGCAAGGAATGGTAGCTTGGAGTTGGAATACAGGATGTGGAAAATAATCCAGTGAGAAATACAGTAAATATGATTATAGCTATTATTCATTGAATAATTTGTACATAAAGCTGGGTTGGAGCCATGCTGTAAGATTTTAGATGAGAGAGCTACTCTTTATTCTTTACTATGGAAGTGAGGGGAGCTTGATCCCCTGTGACGGAATCTGAAGGAGTTCAGAGACTGGAGTAATCCAATTATGGCTACAGTTGTTGTGTATTCACTTTGTGTCCGGCATTGGGCTCAGTGTGTGATGCATTAACTCATTTATTAGGTCAAAGTTTATTATATTAGTATAATGTGACATGAAAGGGTCTTGATTAATTTACACAACAGGGATAGACAAGAGTCAATGATTTAAACTGCTGTGGAGAAAATATTTCAGAACTTAAACGATTCCTTCACTCACATACTCATTCGTTCATTCACCAAACATTGATTGAATCACTTAGTCTTTGCCAGACTCTGGGCTAGATGCTCGAAGTCCAGTGTTGGTGGGTGAGCTTACTATGTGACAGGAAGGGTAAGTCTTCTGCAGATACATATGCCTTATTATCGTCAGGATTACAGATGAAGAAAGAAAGGCAAAAAGAAATTAAATTACTTTTCTAAGATTAGCACACAGGTCTTGAATCACATGACTGGCTCCAGAGTTAGCATTCTTTTTTTTGTCAAGGTCTCACTCTGTCACCCAGGCTGGAGTGCAGTGGGGCGATCACAGCTCACCACAGCCTGGACATCCTGGGCTCAGGCGATCCTTCTCCCTCAGCCTCCAGTGCAGGTGGGACTACAAGACACATGTCATTATACGTGGCTAATTTTTTGATTTTTTTTTTTTAGAGATGAGGTCTTGCTATACTGCCCAGGTTAGTCTTGAACTCTTGGCTTCAAGTAATCCTCCCACCTCAGCCTTCCTGTAGTCTTGGGATTAAAGGCATGAGCCACGGTGCCTGGCCACTTTTATCATTTTATAATGATCCTCTTTGTCTCTGGTAATTTTTTGCTTATCTCTTATTTATATGGGCATTCCTTCTGTCTTGATAAATGTTTGCATGATATGTATTTCTATCCTTTTGTTTTTAACCTACTTATATGGTTTTATTTGAAATGAGTTTCTTGTGGATAGTAAATAGCTGAGTTGTATGTTCTACCAATCTATCCTTCCAATTTCTATCTTTTAATTAATACATATGAACCTTTTATATTGAATGTAATTATTGATATGTAAGAGTTAAAGGTATATTCTTTTATTTTTTGTTTTCTATTTCTTCCCTCTGCTTTTTCTTTGTTTTCTTTTCTTCTACTGTTCTGTAAATTACTGGAACATTTGAACTTCTACTTTATTTTCTCTATAGTGTTTTTTACTGTTTCTCTTTGTGTAGCTCTTTCATGGTTGCAGGACATTACATGTATAAGTATGTATAAGTTTTATATTGCTTACATATAGCTTGTCATAGTCTATCTTATCATAATTTTACCATTTCAAGGGAAGTAAGAAACCTTGCTTTCTTTCACATCTTTTTTTAAATCTCCCATTTGTAATAACATTGTCTTAGTTTTTTTCCCTACATGCAAATTGAACCACATCAGATAGTGTTACAATTTTGCTTATACCACCAGCATAATTCTGAAAACTGAAGAGGAGATGGAAAGCATTGAATTCACCCACATGTTTGCTTGCCATGTTCTTCTGGATGTTCCAAGGCTCCTTCTTTTATCTGTTTCTGTTTATAGAACTTCCATTAGCCATTTTTTTAGAGCATGGGTATGTGGGTGATGAATTCTCTTAGTTTTCCTTCATCTGAGACTGTATATCTACCCTTCATTTCTAAGGGTATTATTTTCTGATATAAGATTCTGGCTAGATGTTCTTTTTAAAAATTTGATTATAAAGCTGTGGGGTACAAGTGAGGGATAACTACATAAGTAGACTGCATGCAGGTGAAGTTTGGGCTTTTAACCGCCTCTTACCCCTCCTGGTAGTAGACCCAGGTATCCCGTGTGTTGTCATGTGTTCCCCACCCTCTCTCCTCCCTCCCTCCCCTAACCATGCCCAGCAACTGTCCATCCCTCCCTTGTGTGCATGTGACTAGTGTTCAGGGTCCACAGACCCTCAAAAAAATATATGTATATTTTTTGGAGTCAAGGTCTCACTCTGTCACCCAGGCTGGAGTGCAGCGGCATGATCACAGGTCACCACAGCCTTGACCTCCTGGACTCAGACAGTATTCAGTTATTTGTTGCTGTGATAGATAACTAAATATGATGGTCTCTGACTCCATCCAATTAACTGTGAAGTCCATGATTTTGTTCTTTCTTCATGACTGCATAATACTCCATTGTGTATATGTACCATATTTTCTTTACCCAGTCCACTTTGGAGGGGCAGTAGAGTTGGTTCCATGTTTTGGCTATTGTGAATAGCGTGGCAATAAACATGGGTGTGCAGGTGTCTTTGGCAGAATTATTTATGTTCCTCTGGGTATATTCCTAGGACAGGGATTGATGGATCATATGCAAGGTCAAGTTTTAGTTCTTTTAGGAATTTCCGCTCTATTTTCCATAGAGGTTGGACTAGTTTGCACTCTTATCAACAGTGTAGAAATATCCCCTTTTCTCCACACCTGCACCAGCATCTGTTGTTTTTTTGACTTATTAATGATGCCATCCTGACTGATATTAGTTGGTATCTCAATGTGGTTTTGCTTTGCTCTGATGATTAGTGAGGCTGAGCATTTTTTCATGTGTCTGCTGGCTGTACCATGGCAAATAAATATTTTTTGGTAAGTGGAAATCTTTAAAAGTGGAACTTGAAAAAGCATATTTGCATTTGCTTTTATATACACAATCCCTGGAAGAGTGAGCAGAATATTTATAATGGTAGTTTCTTTTTGCAGGGTGGGACACAGTTGTGCTGGTGGTGTGGTTGTCACACTGGGAAGATGGGTGAGAGGGAGTCTTTATGAGTATCATTTTATAATGTTTAAAGTTGGATCCATGCAAATGTATTATTTATCCAAATTTTTCAAAAAGAATAAAAGTGGAATTGGTAATTTTAAGAATTTCCCAACTCCCTTCCCATTAACCAAGTGTGTTGTAAAGAGACAATCCTTTTGGGTGAGCAGTAGAATTTGTTCCTAATGTCCCTGTGCTGTGATGACTTGAAATGTAAGTAGATTCTTCATTCTCTGGGACTTCAGTCAGAAAAGATACACTAAGTATGTGTTATAGTACATCTGTTTAAATTAGTCAAATTTATCAAACACTGCTTCTAATTGCATGTTTTGTCTACTTTTTATGGCTACTAGATGGTTTTTGTCAAACAAGAAGACTTTGCATTCAAAGAGAGACTTGGCTACACTTAAAAACACTGAACTCACATTGAAAACATTCTCCTGCCAGGGCCCAAGTGCCAGATACTGCCTTTGACTGATGAAAGCAGAGTGACCTATTGACCCACCTGGCATCCTACAAAGGTCAAGGCTATTGGTCGGTTCTGCTTTCCTAAGGAGATTGATTGCCCAATATCCCTGTCCATCTAATAGACTCAGTCTTGTGTGTGGAGTGACTCAACTGGGCTGCTCACATATCTGAGCTTGACTTTCGGTCTGACTTGTGAACCCTGTTTTGGATTTCAGGTCTAGTGTTTTTGACCTCTTGTCTGCTAGGACTTTCATGAACTATGCACTGGCTACGTTGGATATTTGGTTTTTTCTCTGTTCAGAGTTCTGTTTTTTCCTGTTTGATTTCTGACTGGCTTTCAAGAAAGATTTCAATTTTTTAAAGAGAATGATTTCCTAAATCACTGCTATCATGAAGTTGCCTCTATAATTATTTTAGCATTAAATTTTATTCTCTGTACAACAATGGCGTTAACACATGATATAAAAAGACTTGTTTTTATTATCATCAAGTCAACCTACTAGGGATGTAGAATCTTGTGACCTTTACAATGTGTTGGGATTGTAAAAAAAATTTATTTGTATATTAATTTTTTGAGTCAATTCATCAAGCTTGATGAAATGAAGCATAATTACTTAGGAACACTGTGTACCAATTAAAATTTCCTCTATGAGTTAGTGTGGGAAATGAATCTTACTAAGACATTATTGGCAAAACTTTACCAATATTGACTCATCCAATGAGAGTAGGTAGTAAATGATTTACTGTTTTAGAAGTAAATGATCCTTTCAGGTAACTTTGGCCTCAAGGACTATGCCACAGATGTTCATTGTTAATCGAGTCTTACAATTTATAACCAGATTTTCCTCTACTTCAAAAGCACATGCTGTTAAGTACTAGTTTGATCAAGCTCATTTTATGCTATATCAAATAGAATACAGATATACCCTAGGCTAATTGGCTTTCACTTGAGACATCTTTCTGTAGTGCCTAAGGATTGCAAAGTTTTTATCAGCAATTTTTGAGAGTGAACCTTTGTGAAATTTGAGCATACATTAAAATTAAAGGTTGACTTTAACAATTAAAAATTTCTGTGGAGACTGACTTTATTTCTAATTGTTTACTCAGTGTCACATCACTGGGTGAAAAGTCCCCAGAGTTCAGTTACCTCTTGGTCACATTTATTTTGATAAGTACATTGAACTGAGGACCATACCAAATATTTTCTGGGTCTCGTTCCTTGAAACTTAAGTTATATTTGGAAGCATATGTAAAGCAATTGTAGGAAACTTTTTGCTTTGGATTTTTATAAGCTAAGCATCATATTTACAAGCACTAAAGCAAACAAAAATATACAATGTGTGGAGAGTTATTTAAATTCCAGAAGAACATTATCATATGCTAAAGTCATTTTTATCACTAAAATGTCAAACACTAATGTAATATCATACTTCAATATCAATTTGCTGTTGTTAAAATAGTTTACTAAGAATAACTTTTGTAGTTTGCTTCTGAATTTAGGCCCATGGTAATTAGGCGAGTTAAAAACTTCTTGGGCTGTTCCATTTTCTTCCGGCACTGATTGTAACGATAGTGCTGCTGAGGCCAGCTGATTTTAACTCCTTGGAAAGAGACTTGCCTGTTAACTCTGGATTCCTTCTTTCTGCCTCCTTCCCTGTTAGTCCTTCTTCGGGGATTTCAAATTTAGACCTCATTGTGTCTCCTGAATCTCCTACCCTCTCTTCTGTACTTTCCATACTTTCATCTCTTCTTGATTTATTTTGATTATTTTATTCCAGTTCACAAATTTTCTCTTAAGTTGTTTAGAATCTAACTTTAGACTCATCCATCATGTTTTTAATATGTTACTGTATTTTTATGTCTGAAAATTGTTTGGTTTTATTTTAGATTTTTCTTCTTCTTTGTTAAAATTCTTAATGCTGCCCTTGTCTTTTTTGAATATGTTCCTAAGGGCTTGGAGTCTGTGTATGGAAACATCACTGTCTAGGTGCCCTGTAGACCTGGAACTGTTACCTTGTTTCTCTTGGTTTTTAATTACATTGTCTACCTACTCTTGATTGTGCCAGACAATGTATATGAAAATTACGAAGTTAATTTGAAGCCACCTTAGGCCTTGTTAGTGTATGTTTTCTTCTGGTAAGAGGCTAGGGACACTCATGATTCCAGTCCACCTCATTCTAATTATAGAAATTAATATGATATGAAGCTATGCTTCAGCCCCTGTAAGCACTGAACCATTTCTGGTTTATCCTTGTTTCTAGGACTCAGTCTTTTGGAATCCTAACCCCAAATACGGGATATTTTACCAAAGCAAATTGGTCCTTTCATCCTGCAAGGCTTTCAAAATCTCTGCTCAGCATCTTGGCTTCTTTTCTAGAAAAGGCAGAAATCTTCAGAAAAGTGACCCTGCTTTCAGGCTTACTGAATGAGTTCTTTTTTCCTTCATGATTGGTTTGTATTTACAGACAGTATTGATGAACTGAAAATAAAATCTTGTCTGCCTGTCTTAGTCATGGCATTTCTCCCTCCCACTTCAAAGCTGATGGGTCTGAATCATTCTTTGACCACATAGTTATGTTGCCTTGGTAGAAGTGTAAGATCTATATAATATTTACAAATCCTTTAAAAAAAATCTTATTGACGCTTATCAGAATAAAGATTTAAAGGACAAGTTTAACTAGAGATTTAGAAGTTCAAAATATTTGTGAGAGGTGAAAGTTTATTTTTATTTATTGAATCTGTATAATTGTTGTAATTAATAGTTTAGCAGCATATTTCCTTTGGTTTGAATAAACAAATGTTGGTCACAAAGAGTAGACATATTTGGTAAACCTCTGACTTGTTGACATGAAGAAAAATAAAAACATTGGGAAAACTTTCCAGGACATTGGTCTGGGCAAAAATTTCTTGAGTTTCATCTCAAAATCACAGGCAACCAAAGAAAAAATAGACAGAATGGAAGGAAATACTTTCAGATATCCAGTTGACAAGGAATTAATAACCAGGATATGAGGGGCTTAGACAATTCAATAGAAAAAATTCTAGGACTCTGATTTAAAATGGGTAAAAGGTCTGACTAGACATTTCTCAAAAGAAGACATACAAATAGCCAACAGGTATATGAAAAAATGCTCAACATCATTAATCATCAGAGAAATGCAAGTAAAAACAGCAATGAGTTATCCTCTCATCCCAGTTAAAGTGGCTTATATAAAAAAGATGGACAATAATGAATGCTCGTGAGGATGTGGAGAAAGGAGCCCTAGTGCACCTAATCAGCACAACCACTATAGAGAGCAGTATGGAGGGTCTCAAAACCTAAAGGCAGAACTGCTGTGTGATCCAGCATCCTGCGGCTGGGGATACACCCAGATCAGTGTATGGAAGAAAGTTTGGCGCACATGTTTATTGCAGCACTATTTACCATAGCCAAGATCTGGAATACACTTGTGCCCATCAACAGGTGAATGGACAAGGAAGATGTGGGGGTACATATACACAGTGGAGTATTATTCAGCCCTAAAAAAATAAACTCATGTCTTTTCCAGAAACGTGGATTGAATGGGGAAACATTATATTAAGTGAAATAAGCCAGGCACAGAAAGAAATATTTCACATATTCTCACTTATTTATGGGAAAAATTAAAACATTATTTATGGGAAAAATTAAAACATTTGAGTGCATGGAGACAGAAGGTTACTTCGATGGTTACTTGAAGCTGGAAAGGGTGGGGGCTGGGGGAAGTGGGGATGGTTAATAGGTATAAAAGTAGATGAGTCAGATCCAGTATTTGATAGCACAGCAGGATAACCATAGTCAACAATTGACTGCATTTTAAAAAATAACAAAAAGGATGGAATTGGAATGTTCCCAACACAAAGAAATGATAAACATTTGAAGTGATGGATACCCTGATGTGATTATTACACACTGTATACCTGTATCAAAACATCACATGTACCTCATAAATATACACACCTACTATGTACTCATAAAAATTAAAAAAGAAAAAAAAAGGAAAATAGCAAAGTACTGAAGGAGGCTAGGTAGAGATTCAGAGGCTCTGGGTTCAAGTGCTTGCTTGGTTACTCATCATCTATATAGACTTTGAAAGTAATCTAATCTCTTTAGACCTTAGTTTTCTCATCTATAAAAAGATTATTGAAGCCGGCTCGGTGGCTCAGCCTGTAAGCCCACGCCTTTGGGAGGCTGAGGTGAGTGGATTGCCTGAGCCCACGGGTTCGAGACCCGCCTGGGCAGGCGAGACCTCATCTCTACAATAAATCAAAAAAATTAGCCGGATGTGGTAGCGCGTGCTGTAGTTCCTGCTACTTGGAAGGCTGAGGCGGAAGGATCCCCGGAGCCCAGCAGGTCGAGGCTGAGAGCGGCCACTGCACTCCAGTCTGGGTGACAGAGTGAGACTCCAACTCAGAAAAAACCATAAAACAAACAAAAAAAGATTATTGAATATTGATAATATTTCTGGCAGTGAGATTTTTTCCCCCAAAGGAAATCTTATATAAAATTCCAACATTTAAAATAAACAAATTTGTTCTACACCGAATGTGTCTGTTTTTCTGTGTGCATGCCTGTGTGTGTGGTGGGCTAGGGCAGGTGTCCTGCTAGATTTGCCCTGGTCTCGCCTTTGGGGTGGTCCCTGAGACACTGCTGTGAAGTCTCCAGGGCTCTGTGGAGTAAATTGTGAGCAGATCTGTGTGGGCTCTGCAGAGCATCTTCCAGAACTGACATTCCATGCTTCTCAGGACAGTGGTGGGGCCAGGCACAGGAGGACATGCTTCCTTCAGAGTAGTCCTTGGAATGTTGTCACATAAGCTGCTTCTGCTCTTTTTCATGCTTTATTTTCAGCAACAACTCAGTAATGAGATTGGAGTGACCCCCAAGACCTTGAAAAGAGAGAAAATGATGTTTTCTTAAACTTTGGCTCCCTCCTCTATTTTGGGGAGGTGAATATCCTCTCTCTCTTTATAATTTAGCTTTAAAATAAACTATATTTTCTAATCTAGAGAGAGAGAGAGAGAGAGAGAGAGAGAGAGAGCTGGTCCAGGGTAGGAAGAGATGGAGGAAAGGCAGAACAAATATAGGAGTGAGGACTTAATGTGGAGTATTTTCTGAGATGTCTTTCCCAGAGAATAACTGAATATGTGGACCCTTCTTTCTAATCCAGGATCAGCTGTCCATCCAATGGTGTGAGTTGGTAGGAGGGATTCCTTTCTGACATTTCTCTCTCTCTCTCTCTTTCTCTCTCTCTCTCTCCCCCTGCCCCCAGAAGTTGATTAGTTCTGGAGCCTTGAAGAAGGCACGGAATAGTTTTGTAACTGTTTCCTGACAAGGTGATTGACTGACACTAATGTTGAAAATCCTCTCTTTCCTAGCAGACCATGACAGTGACCTCATCTTGGGCTGACACTCATCAATTTGAAGTACTTTAACTGGTAGCTTTGAAGTCTCACCTAGAGAAAGAAAAGTGAGGGTATGAAGGTAGCTCCACATTAGGCAGATTTTTTTTTTAAGGAGGATAATTTTTTTCTTTTGCTAACCTAATAGAGAAAGTAGCCTGTATAAATTTGCCAAGTGTGATTTTGTTTTTGAAACAGAGCTTCTCTGTGGTGTCCATGGGGAAAGAATTCTAGAACTGTTGTGAGAATAGCACATTTTCTCCATAGCTCAGATGGGGATCAGGAGAAGAGGCACGCTGAGGAGATTTTGACAATTTAAAATTGACTTTAATTTGTATGTTGAAGGAATTCCAAGCCCAAGTTATCATGCCTTGCAAATAGTTGGGAAATAACTGTTCACAAGCTTTTTTCAAGTTTATTTTTTCCACAAAGATTTACTTGTAATTTTGAAGGATGGTCTAGAGAGTTAAGTGGTCTTTTTGTGGACTGTGGAGTATTAAAATGGTATAATCCTTCCCCCACGTTAATCACGAGGCTCAATAGTATGATGAGGAAATACAAAATTATCCCTTCCAAAAAGAAATCAGGACCTGAAACAATCTTTGTAGTGGAGGCCAATTTAAAACTTAGCTACAGGTTTTGCTAAATTCATTGGCTGACCTAATAGTATCTATTTTGTGGTGTTAACATGACCAACACAGTACAAGACCATGACAATGCAGCATTGAGGATTAATGCAGCGTTTCTTGTTTTTTGTTATTGTTACCTAATGACTGTAAAGGAAGATGATATAAGTGGAGCTCATTTTATGCAATTGAAAAGATCTTTGACAATATTTTTGAAAAATATGTTAGATACATTTTTAAATGCACTTTGGAAAATATTTATGAGACTATGTTAATCTTTTGTAAATCAAAAATACATTCGAGAAAGATCACTCATGATTGCTTTATTTGTAAGTTAAATTTTTTTCTGCTTGTTAAACTTTCTTAAATGCAAATCTATCTCTGTGGCAATGTGAATGCAAAGGAGGGAAATTTAGGTAAAAGGAGGGTGAGGAAGTAGCTGGAAGAAGGCAAGAACTTTTCCTTGGAGGAAGAACTCTTTATGGCAGGCCTCTAGAGAAAGGAAGATAGTAATTCACAAAGCCCTGATGAAAGTGAGCAATCTTTAAGATACGATGCAGAATGTAAGCTTAGTTCAACCTTTGTGGAAAGTAGAGTGGCATTTTCTCAAAAAAACCAAACATTGAGCTTTCATATGACCCAGCAATCCCACTTCTGGGAGTATACCCAGAGGAACATAAATCACCCTACCAAAACACCTGCACACGTATGTTCATTGTAGCACTATTTATAATAGCAAAAACATGGAATCAACTCAGAAGCCCATTGAGTGTGGACTGGATAAAGAAAATATGGTACATATCCATGATGGAATACTACACTGCTAAAAAGAAGAACAAAATCATGTCCTTTGTAGCAACATGGATGCAGCTGGAGACCATTATTCGGAGTGAACTATCACTGAAACAAAAAACCGAGTACTGGATGTTCTCACTCATAAGTGGGCCCTGGTCACTGGTCACATGAGCCAGTGAGAACATGAGTCAAAGGTGGGAACAACAGACTCTTGACACTGCTAAAGGAGGGATGTAGGGAGGAGGGACAAAGGGCACACGACCACCCACTGGGTACCATGTTTGCTATCGGGGGAGAGAGGGCTTGTTAGAAGCCCAAACCTCACCTCCACGCAATCTACTCATGTAGCAAATCCTCACACAAACCCCACAAATCTAAAATAAATTTAAAAATTAAAAAGTTAATCTGAGAAAGAAAAAAAAAGAATAAACAATGCTGTGATGATAAAACCCTTCCCTCCGTGACAGTGAGATTAAGAACGATGGCTATCAGGGGAGTTAGCCATATTCCCGTAGGTGTAGACAAGACAAGTTTTCTCATAACACACAATTAACATCTCCCATCAGGTGCCATAAACGGCCATTGCTGATGGCACTGGCACTGCATCAGTGTTTATTTTTAGAGTTCAAAGCACTTTACCAACATTTTCTCTGTTGCTTTAGGCCCCTTATCTTTCCAGATCAACCCCTGCTGCTTTGGCACCTACTCAACCCACGATGGGCATTCCACCAGAGTTTTCAACTCATAAACTTGGTGTATCACACTGCCCCAGCCCAGCTGAATGTGGGATTTGCAGCCAGCAAGAGTGGCTCTGGGCTGTTCTGCTGGGATCTTCCTCATCGTCTCTCTACACCTCGTCTGGATTTGCTCTCGCCATTTGCCAATGTCTATGTTAAACCACATGGTGGAAAGGCTGAAGCCAGTGCTACCATTTCTTGAGGATCAGATACCACGTGAATGTGCATTCCATCTCCTTGGGCCAGAGAGAATTTGCCGAATCTCCTGCTCTTTCAGTGGCTATGAAAGAGGAGCCAGGACTTCCTCTGTCTGCCTTGTAGATCCTGGTGTGGGGTCATTCTGCTTCTTTATTTTTTAAATTTATTTTTATTTTAAAAATTTATTTATTTATTATAAAGATGTGGGGTACAATTGAGGGTTAGGTATACAAATATTGATCATGCAGGTATCCTTGTTGATGAGGTATGCCCCTCTCTCCTCTAGCAGTTTCCCTCAACTGCCAGTCCCACCCCCACTTCCCCTGACAGTTTTCCACTACTGCCAATCACTTTCTTATAGCATTATAATAATACCCGGAGGAATTCAAATTATTCTACAAAAAGATACCTGTACATGTATGTTTGTTGCAGCTCCATACACAATAGCAAAAACATGGAACCAACCATGTTGCCCATCAAAGCTGGACTGGATAAAAAAAAATGTGGCACATTCTGCTTCTTTACAGCCCTCAGTAGGAGCAGAAAATGTGTCCTTTGACGAGACTGAGAGAGCATGAAACACTGAAATGCACAAGGAGTTTGGGTTCAGAAGTTGAACAGCTGAGTTGCAACTCCTAGTGCTTGTGTCCCTCTTGGTCTGTGCCGTGAATTCCTGATCTGTAATCTAGAGATGACAAAGCCCGGCTCACAGGGCATGGTGGGCTGAAGGACACCATAGAGTTTCACAAGATTGTTATTCACTACCTGAATGCTTGATTTTGTGAATGCATGTTCTCAAAAAAAAAAAAAAATTCAGAAAATTCTAGAGCTTTTGAACTGTATGGTTATGTGAATGACTAAAAAATTGAGTACTTTTTACTGTATGACTTTAAAGCAAGGAAAGGCAGAAAAAATGGGAAGTTTTTTCTGTATCTCCCTAGAATGACATTCAGACGATGGCAGGTGGCACTACCAAAAATTTAGCTGGTGGAAGAACACTAGTTTAACTAGCAACTCCTGTTGGTTTTGGGGCATTTCATTCTTTCATGAATTCACGAGGAAGTTAAAAGCTGTGATAACATTAAAGGTCAGATAAACTATTGCTCTAATTTGGAGGCCAACATTTCTGATGGTGTTTTCTAAAAGTGTCTAAAGAATCATTCTTATAGGACCAGTCCCATGAATCACTCTTTATTTACCAGGTCGAACTTTGTAAATATGTAACTTTCTTCAGGGTTTGGAATGCATGAGTGTGATTTATTATTTCTAATGACTGGAAAGAGGTTTGTATCTGCAAACAAAAGGTGTGAGTTGAAGAAGAATGCACAGTACAATACGTGTCATTGTGAATGATTGGTAGAATAGCACATACAGAGAAAAGGGAAGTGGTTCTTGGGATGACGTGTCCTTTGGTGATGTCCGGGAGGTAGTGTTTAGAGCACTGGTAGCTTTTCCTCATTAAGTACTTACCATGTGCAAGAACTTACCTGGGTCAAGTGCTTTACGTGTGAGTTCTGCTCTCTGCAATGCGACAGACTAAAAGAGGATGCAAGTTTTATTGCATTGAGAATGCTGTTTACCTATGGTGGAATGCTATAATACCAGTTTTTTTTCCAATTCCTTTTAATGATAAATCAAAAAATCCTTGAGAAAGAGAAAGATAGACAGACATGCAACATATAGGGGGTTGGGAGGAGAGGAGAAAGAGGCAGAGAAACAGGAAAGAGAGAGAAAGAGAGAGAGAAAGGAGAGAGAGAGAGTGTGCGAGACAGACAGACAGAGAGACAGGAAGAGAGAGAGACAGAGAGAGAGGAAGAGCGAGAAAGGAAAAGAGACAGAGAGAGAGAGAGAGAGAAAGACACATACAGAGAGAGAGAGAGAGCAGAGAAAGGAGAGAGAGACAGAGATACAGGGAGAGAGAGAAAGAGATGGGACAGAGAGAGAGAGAGAGCAGAGAGAGAGGAGAGAGACAGAGAGACAGGAAAAGAGAGAGAGACAGAGAGAGGGAGAGAAAGAGGGAGAACGATAGGAAGAGAGGAGAGAGAGCAGAGAGAGAGGAGAGAGAGACAGAGAAAGAGAGAGAGGAGAGAGAGATAGAGAAAGAAAGGGGGGGAGAGAGAGAGAGAGAGAGAGAGAGGGAGAGAGAGAGAGAGACCGACTCATTGTGAAATTCAGACCTCTGTGGGAAAACATGACTCATGACATGTAATATAAACACAACTTTATCATTGCCTCCCTCAGCCTATTTCAGAAGTCCAATGAATGTAATTATCTCTTACTGCTGACTCAGAACTTGAATAGGTTCCCTGACTTTTCTGCTCACACTTAGGTATTAGCATGCCCTACTCACTCTTTTAAGAAACAATTCTAGTTTCCATGAATAATCAGAGTTGCCAAGTCTGAGATGCTAATACAGATGGGACTTAGTTCAATGTCAGATGTCCTTCCTTTCTCCAACCCAGGCCTTCTCCTCGCTGACAGGCATGGTGGGAATGTCATGGTTGGTTTCTGGCATTCTGTGTTTGTGTTTTCAGCCATCTTCCCTCCCCAGCTTCTGAGCATGCTTCTGATGCTATTGAGATTTGGAAGGGCCAGAACAAGTGGATAGAGAAGGCAGGCAAGAGCTTGTAATCACAGGAGTGTAAGCCTACAGCAAAACCAGGTTTCATGGCCACCCACTGGCTCCTCAGGGTGACTCCATTCCTAAGGCAACTTTCTCTAGTACACGCGCTGTGGGCTCTCCTGGGATTTTGATCTCTCCACACCTCTTATTTTGAAATGTGTTGATCTTGTTGGATTCATGTCTACATTGCACAGCCACCTGAGACTCCCTTCCAGTGCCTGGAACGCGCATCTTCTAGTTCTTCACTCCTGGGATTCCTTGGGTCCTCCAGGTGGCTCTACTTCCTGGGACTGAATTCAACACCATGCCCACCTTCTCTTCACAGGGATCACGTCGGATCCACCAGAGACACTCACACAGTTCCCATCCCAATAAGCCTTTAGGGTGGCTCAGTCCCAACAGGGTCACCTTATCATGAAGCTTGCCACAGATCCCCTTGGTTAGCTCAGAGTTCAGTCTTCTGTGCCATCGACTGCAGGTAACATCTAGCTCTTTGGATAGCACCTCAGAAGTCCATTCACGATGGTGGAGAGAAGGGGGGTTGTACTGGAAATTCCTCGGTTCTGCGTTAGCAGGAGGAAACTCAGAGCATGACTGGCTCTACATGAAACTCAAATTCTTCTCTGTTGTCATTTTTCATTCTCTTTCACTCTTTCATATTTTCAAAGTGAGTGAGGTGATTAAATAACTTCTCTAACTTTTTGGTAGGGACACATTCTGCCTGTGGTGACCTGTCTTACCCCCAATTTGGCATCTGATATAGATGGTACTCGCACCCCCCGTAGAAATCAAGGCAGGAGAAATCCCCCTTGACTGGGTAGCAAACTGTTTTGCATTTCAAAGAAACACAACGAAGAAATCAGCAAACCAAGGAATGCTAATGGCCTCATTAATCATCATCTCAGAGCCTAGTACAGCTACCTAGAAAATAACCAGTCTGTAGGCTGTCTCCCTACTCTCTTGATGGTTTCTTTGACTTTGCAGAAGCTTGTCAGTTTAATAAGGTCCCATTTGTCTATCTTCTCTCTTAAGTCCTGTGGGTTTCAGGTTTTGTACAGGAATTGGATGCCAGTTCCGATTTCCATGAGAGTATTTCCTTCCTTTTCTAAGGTTCTTATGGTTTGAGGTTTTACATTTAGGTCTCTGATCCATTTAGAGTTAACCTTTGTGCATGGGGATAGATAGGGGTCCTGTTTCAACCTTCTGCATGTGGTCAGCCAGTTTTCCCAGCACCATTTACTGAATAGGTTCTCCTCTCCCCATTGGTAGGTGGTGGGGGCTTTGTCGAAGATGAGTTGGTTGAGAAATTGAGGTTTTGCTTCTGGAATCTCAATTCTGTTCCATTGATCTATATGCCTGTTCCTGTACCAATACCAAGCTGTTTTGATGATTGTAGCTTTATAGTAAAGTTTGAAGTCTGGTATTATGATACCACCTGCTTTGTTTTTTTTTGCTAAGGATTGTTCTGGCTATTCTTGGATGTTTGTGTTTCTGTATAAATTCCTGTGTTGTTTTTTCTAGGTTAGAGAAGAATGTTTTTGGTAATTTAATGGGTATTGCATTGAATTTGTAGATTGCCTTAGGTAAGATGGACATCTTCACAATGTTGATTCTTCCGATCCATGAGCATGGGATATTTTTCCACTTGTTCATGTCAGCTTTGATTTCTTTGAGCAGTGTTTTGTAATTTTCATTGTAAAGGTCTTTTACGTCTCTGGTTAGGAAGATGCCAAGGTATTTCATTTTTTTGTGGTTATTGTGAATGGAACTGTGTTTTTTATTTGGGTTTCTGTTTGTTTATTTGCCAACTCTAGGTCTGACAAAGGCTTAACATCCTGGATCTACAAGGAACTGAAACATACTGAAAAGAAGAAAACAAACAACCCCATTATAAAATGGGCAAAAGATATGAACAGACACTTCACAAAAGAAGACATTCGAGCAGCCAACAAACACATGAAGAAATGCTCAACCTCACTAATCATCAGGGAGATGCAAATCAAAACCACACTGAGATACCACCTAACTCCAGTCAGAATGGCAATTATCAACAACTCAAAAAATAACAGCTGCTGGAGAGGGTGTGGTGAAAAGGGAACACTTCTACACTGTTGGTGGGAGTGTAAACTAGTGCAACCTCTGTGGAAAGCAGTGTGGCGATTCCTAAAAGCTCTAAAAATTGACCTTCCATATGACCCTGCAATCCCCCTACTGGGAATATACCCTGAAGAACACAAATCACTCTATAAAAAAGATACCTGCACACGTATGTTTATCGCAGCATTGTTCACAATAGCAAGAACCTGGAAACAACCATGCTGCCCATCAAAAGAGGACTGGATTAAAAAAATGTGGTACATATACACGATGGAATACTACGCAGCCATAAAAAAGAACAAAATCATGAATTTCGCAGCAACCTGGATGGAACTAGAGTCTATAATACTGAGTGACCTCTCACAGAAACAAAGATCCGAATATCACATGTTCTCACTCATATAATGGACCTTGAACATCCAATGCAATACTATAAGAAAATGACTGACGGTACTGGGAAACTATGGGGGGGAGGGGGATGGGATTAACAGTAGCAAATATCTGTCGGGGGATGGGAAAACACCTCTTATCAACACGGTGCCTGAATGAAACGTAATTGTACACCTAACCCTTAACTGTACCCCACAAAACCATAATAAAAAATACTGATTAATGAAAAAAAAAAAAAAAAGAAAATAGCCAGTAAATGTTTGCTTACAGCAGGAAGGGAAAAAGAGGCAGACAAATCACCTTTGATATTTTGGTGCATGCATTCATGTTCCAAAATCCTGCTTTTCTTCCTTGAGCTTTTACCAACTTTGGCCTTGATTTTGCTCTAAGCCTCAGTGGCCATGTTTAATTTGCTTGCACCTGCTATTTCTCCTTTGGGTAACAATTTCTAAACTTGCTAATTTCTCTGACTTCACATTTGTCATGAAACCTGGTTTTGGAGTAGGCTTACACTCCTGTGGATAACAAGCCCTTGCTTACCTTGTTTTCATTAATTTATCAGATAATGCTTTTGAACCTGCCCCAAATCAAGCATCAGGTAGGTACTGGGAATGCCAGGCTTAAGAGACCTCAGGTGTTAACACACATAACCAGTGTTAGTGGCAGACACTAAGTGCTTTATGAGGATTATCTCATTTAATCTTTACAACAGCCTGCAAGGAGATGTCATTATGATCATTTCCATTTTAAAGATGAGAAAATTAAGCACAAGAGGGCTACGCACAAGGCCCAGGTTCTCTCAGGAGTGAGGTGGGCTAGCAGTCCAGTTTCTAACCAACCTGCTATACAACTTCATGTGCTTGTTGCTTCCTGAGATGTTGGATAACTGCTACTACGTTCTGTTGGCTCCTAGGGTAGAGCTGGTGGGCTGGCAGTGGGACTGGGACTGCATCTGGTGCTGGGAGGGAAGCTCCCAATGAAAAAAAATAGAGATGTAATATTATGTAGTGAGAGCATTGGGTCTAATCACGGCTTCAATATTAACTGTGTATGTGTGTTTCCCCAGTCTTATTAAGGTATAATTGACAAACAAAATTGTATATATTTACGGTGTACAAGGTGAATTTGTGACATATGCAAACATTTTGAAATAATTAGATTAAGTCCTGTCACCTCAGCACTTTGGGAGGCTGAGGCAGGAAGATTGCTTGAGCCCAGGAGTTTGAGACCAGCCTGGGCAATGTAGTGAGACCTCACCTCCACAAATAATTAGCTGGGCATGGTGGTGTGTGCTACTTGGGAGGCTGAAGTAGAAGGATTGCCTGAGCCCAGTAGGTCGAGGCTGTGGTAGCTGTGATTGTGCCATTGCATTCCAGTTCAGGTGACAGAGTATGACCCTGACTCAAAAAAAATAATTAAGCTAATTAATATATTCGCCACTTCACACATTTACCATATGGTGAGAATGTTTAAGATCTACTCTCTCAGCAGTGTTTAAGGACATAATAAATTATCCCTAACTGTAGTCGCCATGCTGCACACCTAGTCTCTGGGAGTTTCTTACCCTGTGTCACTATCCCATGTGACCACTGTTTCCCTGTTACCAATTGCCCCCACCACACACACTGTGTGTTCTCTTGCTGCCTTAATTTTCTAATCTGCAAAGTAGGTTAATTAATGATATCTGCACATAGGATTCTTGAGAGAATGGAACAGTGCATGTAAATAATTTAATAAAGTATATATAGTAGACACTAGGAATACTGAAAGAGGGGAGGCAGGGAAGGGGTTAGGGTTCAGAAATCACCTATGGGACATAATATTCATTGTCTGGAGAATGGGTCACCTGAAGCCCAGTCTCCACTGCTGTTCAACTTGTCCATGCAATGAACATGCACTTGTACCTCCCGAATCTAAAATAAAAAATAAATGCTTAAAAAGATGGAATCATACACAGCCCTAAAGAAGAACAAATTCACATCCTTTGCAGGAACATATAGCTGGAGACCATCGTTCTAAGGGAACCATCACAGAAAACAGAAAACTGAGTATAGTAACCCTCACTCACTGGGCATACCCAGGGACAAGGGCGAGAACATCAGACACTGGACACTGCTAAAGGATGGAGGGAGAGGGGGCAAGGGGCACAGAATCACCCACTGGGGGCCATGCTCATGACTGGGGTGGGAGATGGGCTCTTCAGAAGCCCAGGTCTTGCCTTCACACAATATACCTTTGGAACAAATCCTCATATGGACTTCATGATTTGAAATTTTTTTTTTTTTGAGTTGGAGTCTCACTCTGTTGCCCAGACTGGAGTGCAGTGGCCTCTCCCGGCCACTGCAGCCTCGACCTGCTGGGCTCCGGCGATCCTTCCACCTCAGCCTTCCAAGTAGCCGGAATTACAGGCATGTGCTACCACGCCCGGTTGATTTTCTGATTTATTGTAGAGATGAGGTCTCGCTGACCAGGCGGGTCTCGAACCCATGGGCTCAAGCAATCCACTCACCTCAGCCTCCCAAAGGCGTGGGATTATAGGCTGAGCCACCGAGCACGGCTTTGATTTGAAAATTAAAAAAAAAATTAAGAATTTAATTAAATATATGACACTCAGCAAGCTTTCAGTAATCTGTTGCTTTTATTTTTTTAAAAATTTCATTAAGGAATAACACATTGAAAAGCTCTATTCACAATATCAAAAACAGGGAACCAGTCATGCTGTCCATCAAAACTGGACTGGATTAAAAATGTGGCACACGTACACAATGGAATATTATGCAGCCATAAAGAAGGACAAACATATGGACTTCGTAGCATTTTGGATGGATTTAGAGTCGACCATACTCAGTGATCTATCTCAGAAACGAAGAACAGAGTACCATATGTTCTCACTCATAAGTGGACCTTGAACAATTATCATAATACTATAAAAAAGGGGATTGGTGGTAGTGGGACACTACTGGGGCAGGGGGGTGGGATTGGCAGTTGAGGGAAACTGTTAGGGGTGGGAGGGCACACCTCATCAACAAGGGTACCTGCATAATCAAGGTTTGTATACTTAGCCCTGAATTGTACCCCACATCTTTATGAAAAATAAATAAAATGAAATAAAAAAATCTAAATAGCCTGATTTTGCTTTGAAAAATATCCATCGTTTTGTTCTTAATAGGACCTCTAGAAATGAGAAAATGTTATTATTTCTATTTTAGTGAAGAGGAAAATGATATACAAAATTGCCAAGGATTGTCAAAATTCCAGTGGGATCTACAAAATTGCCAAGGATTGTCAAAATTCCAGTGGGATCTCCAAAATGTTAGGTCAGACTGGGAGTCTGTGATGATCTGGTGCTGTGTGAAAGATGCAAAGAGTTGCACATATGTTAGATTTTAAAAATATGGTTTATTTAGAAAGTAAACTGGAGACAGAGAGAGAGAGAGAGAGAGACACAGAGAGAGACAGAGAGATTCATCTCCCCAAGAAAGTAGAGGAGGGTGCCAAAGCTAGGAAACAAAGAGCCATGTAGCTTGACCAGAGTTTAGCAAAACAATGGCCAATGGCTGCTTGTGATTAAATGCTTTTAAACCTTCCCTTTGATGGGAGTGGGAGGCAGGTCATTAAGGTGATGGGATGGTGGTCTGTTTCTCATCATGAAGGGGACAGGTAAGCACAGGTTTGATGTCAGGTGATGGATGGCAGGCAGATGGGTGGACTAGTCACATGACTGCTGCCATGACGATGAGGTCTATGTCATAAAGGTCATGAAAGGCTGATTAGGTTAACTTGTTTACAAAACAAGCTGGGTTTTTTGAGTTATTGATGATGGCCATCCTGACTGGAGTTAGGTGGTATCTCAGTATGGTTTTAATTTGCATTTCTTTGATGATTAGTGAGGCTGAGCATTTTTTCATGTGTCTGTTGGCTGCTTGTATGTTTTCTTTTGAGAAGTGTCTATTTGTATCTTTTGCTCATTTTGTAAAGAGACTTTGTTTTTTTCTTTTCAGTATCTTTGAGTTCCTTGTAGATCTAGATTTGGGTCTTTGTTGGATATACAGTTAGCAAATATATTTTCCCAGTCTGTGGGCTGGCTCCCTGCTCCATCAGTGGTTTCTTTGGCTTTGCAGAAGCTTGTCAGTTTGATGAGGTCCCACTTGTCTGTCTTATCTCTTAAGGAATGGGTACTTTATGATCAGGAATTGTTTGCCAGTTCCAATTTCCATAAGGGTGTCTCCTGTACTTTCTAAGGTTCTTATCATTTGAGGTTTTACATTTAGGTCTTTCATCCATTTAGAGTTGATTTTTGTGTATGGTGATAGGCAGGGGTCTTGTTTTAATCTTCTGCATGTGGCCAGCCAGTTTTCCCAGCACCATTTACTGAAAAGATTCTCCTCTTCCCAGTAGTTGGTGGTGGAGGCTTTGTTGAAGATGAGTTGGTTGAGAAATTGAGGTTTTGGTCTGGAATCTCTATCCTGTTCCATTGGTCTATTTGTCTGTTCTTGTACCAATACCAGGCTGTTCTGATCATTGGAACTTTATAATAAAGCTTAAAGTAGATGCTGGAGAGGATGCAGTGAAAAGGGAACACTTCTACACTGTTGGTGGGAGTGTTAACTAGTACAGCCTCTGTGGAAAACAGTGTGGAAATTCTTAAAAGATCTAAAAATCAACCTCCCATATGACCCTGCAATTCCCCGACTGGGAATATATCTGGAGGAACTCAAATCATTCTGTGAAAAAGATACCTGCACATGCATGTTTATTGCAGTATTATTTATAATAGCAAAAACACGGAACCAACTGTGCTGCCCATTGAAAGAAGACTGGATAAAAAAATGTGGTATATATACATGATGGAATATTATGCAGCCATAAAGAAGGACAAAATTATGTACTTCGCAGCAAGTTGGATGGACTTAGAGTCTATAATACTGAGTGATATATTGCAGAAACAAAGAACTGAGTATCACATGTTGTCACTCATAAGCAAACCTTGAACAACTGTCATAATGCTATAAGAAAGGGCTTGGCAGTAGTGAGAAACTGTCAGGGGAGGAGGGAGCACACCTCATCAACAAACATACCTGCATAATGAAAATTTGTATACCTAACTCTGAATTGTACCCCACATATCAATTAAAAAAAAAAAACAAGTTGGGGAGGGGTTGTAAAACAATTATCAATAGCTACCTCTGATAAACTGGTTCTGTCCTTGGCTCTTGATTAGAGGGTACATTAAAGTGAAAGATGACAGAGCTAAGCAATGTTAAAATGACTGCTTTTTGGCGATATTGAATGCGTTTTGGTCCTTTCAGATTTGATTGTTTGTTTAATAATTTGCTCTATAGAAGCAAAGAAGCCTTCCAGAAAAGGCTTTTTAACTTTTCACTCCATGGCACCAGAATCCATGTGCCTGCTCCTAATTCTTGACTCTAAGGAGGCAGGACCACCGCAGAGTGACACCGCTCCCGCAGGGATCCCAGTTGAGCAGACAAGGAGAGATGACTCCATACAGGTGTGCAGCTCATGCGTGGGATGTGAGCATGGAGTTCACATGCCTGACCTCAAGCTCCCAAGAGACAGGAAGGTGACAGGTGCCCTGGACCTTGTTTCAGCCATGAACGAGAGTCTGTTTTAGAGACTGAATAATTTGTTTGGAATTGTGCTTGGTTCCAGGCAGTCCTCTCAGTTGAGTTTTTTTTTCCCCTCTGGATAAGCATTGGCTAAGTAGAAGATGATGTCATCAAAATGAATAGGATGCATCTCTTGACACTGCGGGACATATTATCACAAAAGGAAACAGAGACCTGTTATGTCTATTTGGGGTGACATTAACTCTAAAAAGAAAATCCACAGATTCAAATTTAAAACCATTTGCTCTAAATTCAAACATTTTGTCTTAGAGAAGAATTGTCCTTCAACATAGGGAGCACAGCTTGCTAACTCAGGTTCCCACTGCTCCACTCTGCCAGGTCACTTTAGTTTACTTTGAAGAGTCTACAGGGAGCAAATCCCAGACTGGCAACCTCCTGAGCCTCTCGTCACTGGTATCCTGTTGTGAGTTTCCAGACTGTCCCTTGGCTGTCAGCATATTCTTGCTAAAGCACAGAGGAGAGTTAACTCATCAATCTTCTCTTCTGCAGTCAAATAAGGAAAAATTCAGTGAAGGGAAGAATTTTCATTTTATTCTCCACACATTAGAAGGTAGTGGGGACTGAGGGAGAAAGGGGGCGCTGAAGGGAGAGAGGAAGGAAGGGAGAAGAGAAGGAAAGAGGAAGAGACAGAAGAGAAAGGAGAGAGAGGAGAGAGGAGAGAGAGACAGAGAGAGAGACAGACAGAGAGAGAGAGAGAGAGAGAGAGAGAGAGAGAGAGAGAGAGAGAGAGAGAGAGGAGAGAGAGAGACAGAGAGAGGAGAGAGAGAGAGGTAGCTTCAGAGATGGAGATGAAAGAGAGGCATAATAAGCAAGACACTTGACTGCTTCTGTCTGCCCAAAACATGAAGCCACATGCAAGTCTACCCTCAAGCACAAGCAATTAATTTTCCACATGTGTTCATAGAGGAGCTCTGGACTCCCCCATCAGGTTAGAGTGTAGGTTCTAGGGAGGTAGAAACTGTTTTGGCCACTGTATTAACAGAACTTAGTTTAGGTCTTGGCTTACAAACTTGCATAGTGTTTGTTAAGTGCACGAATATGTGAGTGGTCACATCTTTCCCTCCTAATCTTTTGCTTTCTGTAGAAGATGCTGAGGGAGTTTTGAATTTAGGTACTACTGCTGTTCTCTTAGTATCAGGGCAAACCCTGCACTCCAACAATGTCATGTAACGATTGTTGAGTTCTGTCCACAGCTTTAGCAAGAGGGATCCTTAGAAAGGGCTCTAAAGGTAACAATCCTTATCCTAACCAATTACTCTGAGACACATTTTAACAAATTCAAATAGAGGTAATTTCCACCTGGCCTGTGTGGGAAAGGACACAGGCCTAATTAGATCTGCATATTTCTTCTGGGGCACCTTGACTGGTAGGATTGCTTAGGAAAGGCTACTTGAAGTGGGATCCCGAAGGCCATTGTGTGGCATGTCTTCTTATAAAGGCATGCATTTAAATACCTTCAGTCTAAAATATACTAAGATATTTATAATAGAAGTAAATAAACTGTCCTGTATTAAAGGTAAATATCATAGGTGGGAGAAGATTGATTTCGTGTTTGAAATAAATTCTGTTGGAGGAAGAAGAACTTGATCTAGTTCTTGAAAAATGGTTGCATTCAACAGGTGAAAATGGAGAGGTTTTTCCTGAAACAAGTAACTGCACGAGCAGAGACCTAGAGGTGAAAAGATGCAGAAGGGTGTGGGTGAGGAAGAAGAGTAAAATATTGTGCTTAAATGAACACTAGGCATAATAACAGTGGTACAGCAGAGAGAAAGGGCATCTGTCCTAAAAGATCATGTGTTCTTACAGGCAGTGTTACCCCCAAGAGGGCAAAATATGGCCTGACTTTTTTATGTTTTAAGCACAGATGTACATAGATGAAATAACCAGATATATAATATATTTGTGGCCCCAAAATTGCATGAAGGGGATTAGGAAAAAAAAAATCTAAAAAAGTTTCTTATAGGGATGACAAAAAATTTGAGAAACACTGCTATGGGTGGATTTGGACAGATTGTGACTTTTATAGGGCCCTGAAGAAGGTAACTTGTCTCACCTCAGATCTGACTTTGGTCCAACTCAGACAGGGTACTGAGTTGAGGTGAATCTAGGTAATTTGAGTAAAAATGCTCTACAAACTCAAATTGGTCAATACAATTTTGGAAATGCTATGTGAGGCAAATTATGCAGAAGTTAATTTTTCCCTGACTCATGGAGAGAATGACTTCCAAGGTAATTTTCCCCCTTGATTCTGGTGTCTTGGCATTGTAAGTCACATCAATTGTAGAATTGTTTTCAGAGCCTATTGCAGTCATCAAATAATGAACACTCTTCAATCTCACCAATTCCATTAAGAATGACATCACCAGTTTCTAAACCTAAAGACACGGACTGGTCCTTTTTGTCAAAGAACAGTTTGGTGGCAGAGATAAGATTTAAGACTATTTCATTTATGATAGGAGATATGCTCAATTCCTTTTAATCATTTTATTAGCAAAAATGAAGACACAAAAGGTATAATCAGTATAAATGCAAGTCCACAGGGCAAAGACTTAGAAAATATGAAGATAAATTCTCTAGTCTAATAGTGAGGAGAAACAATATAGAAATTTATTAGAATTTACTTTAGAGTAAATTCATTTAGTGATCTGATAATGAATTTAGCAAAACAAACAACAACAACAACAAAGCCCAAACAAATAAAAACAAAAGATCAATAAACAAAACAAACAAACAAACAAAATCTGGTCTTTTTGTAATGTGTGTTCTTTTGGTGATACTACTGCTATGTTTGGTATGAAAGTTCACAAAACTAATCAGGAGTCTCAGAAATATTCAGGAAGTGTGGTAAAGACAATTTGCATTCACTTTGTAAAAACAGAATCTACTGAAACTTAGTAGAAAAAGAATCAATAACTGTGACACAGAAATGTGTGATACATTGTATTACTGTTGATCCATATCTACCTACTCAACTGAAGACAAGCTTGGTCACGTGACTTGCTTTAGTGAATGAGTCAGCAGGAGTGATACGCATCACACCCAGGCAGAGGCTTAGAAAATCACTTGAAACTTCCACACACTCTGCTTCTTTGCTGCAATGCTAACAATATTTCAGAAGGAGGTTACTCCTTCAGGCTAGTTCCGGAATGAAAAGAAGTGCAGAGCTGCAGTCAATCCACCATGACTCGAGCCATGAGTGAAAAATGGACTTCTCCTCTTGAAAGCTAATGCTATTTTTGTGTGTTACTGCAACCCAGTCTTATCTGACTGCTACTGAAAGCTAGGTTGGCAAGACGTCAATGCATAAATGCAATTCTGATGAGGCTGATTAATGAGAACTGTGGAGAATCCATCCCTCTAGAGAAAACCAGCTGGATGGAACACAGTAGGAGAGGCAATGATTATAGTCCTTCAGTAGATAAGGCAGTGCACTCACTGCTGGCTATATTTTATGTATATATGTTTGTACATTTATCTATTTCAGTTAGCAGAGAGAGGAATGAAACTAATGATTCAAAGGAGGAAATATGTAAGGAAAACAGGTGCCTATTATATTATTATTTTTCTCAATGCAGTTCATGTTAATTTGCCTCCCTTAGAAACTGAGTAGTTTCAGGTGAAGGAAAACCTGACACAATTTGTTTGGATAGAGTTTTTCTATAATTTTCCCATCATTTCTTTCAGTTTTCTAATGTACTATTTCCAGTCCTCCATAAGCATCATGCTGTTTTTTACCTTTTACCTTTTTTCCTTGAGTGTGACTTCGTTTTCTTTTTCTTTTTTAAATTTAAAGATGTGGGATACAATTCAGGGTGAGGTATACAAATAGTTATTATGTAGGCACCCTTGTTGATGAGGTGTGCCCCCCACCTTCCCTGGTAGTTTCCCATTACTGCCAATCCCTTTCTTAAGTATTATGATAATTGTTCAAGTTCCGCTTATGAGTGAGAACATGTGGTACTCAGTTCTTTATTTCTGTGAAAGATCATTTCAGTATTATAGACTCTAAGTCCATCCAAGTTTACTGCAAAGTCCATCATTTTGTCCTTATGGCTGTGTAATATTCCATCGTGTGTATATGTACCACATTTTTTATCCAGTCCTCTTTTGAAGGGTAGCACGGTTGGTTTCATGTTTTTGCTATTGTGAATAATGGTGCAATAAACGTGCGTGTGCAGGTATCTTTTTCTTTGAGGGTGACTTCTTTGTTTTCTGATAGATGTTTCAGGAGGTGGGGAAGCCAGAGGCCTTGATAATTCAAGAATTCTTTTATTAATTTCAACCCCTCCCATTGACCAGAATAGGCAAAAAAAAAAATCGAAGGAAATTATATTTCTATATCTTTCCATATGTATAAATATATGTACAAATCTTTCCGTGTAAACAAATTAAAATGAATACTTAGGTCTTAAAGTTTGTAGTAATGAGTGCAGAATATCATAGAATGTCCTCAGGGTGACAACTCTGGGACGAGGTTGTCTGCTTTCAAATCCTGGCTTAGACTTGAACAAGCTGCTTACCTTCCCTATGCCTCAGTTTCTTCAACCGTGCTACCCTTCGAAAGAGGACTGGATAAAAAATGTGGTACATATACACACGATGGAATATTACACAGCCATAAGGACAAAATGATGGACTTTGTAGTAAACTTGGATGGACTTAGAGTCTATAATACTGAAATGATCTTTCACAGAAATAAAGAACTGACTACCACATGTTCTCACTCATAAGCGGAACTTGAACAATTATCATAATACTTAAGAAAGGGATTGGCAGTAATGGGAAACTACCAGGGAAGGTGGGGGGCACACCTTATCAACAAGGGTGCCTACATCAACAAGGAAATTAGAGTTCTTATAAGTTGAAAGTGCTTTGAAGAGTTTAATAACTACGAAAGACTTAACAAGGGCTCTGGACCACAGTAAGCGCTTAGCCGGTGTTAATTATTAGTAACATTTTTAGCCATTATTAATTTTCCTGCTGCTGAGGAAGCAAGTTTGCCTGCTCAGGGATATTTCTAAGGACAGAAGAATGGAGTTTATATGTAAGGCCAACAAGAGGTTTGCTGTCACTCAGCACTGAGTTGAATATAGCCAGGGAACAGTGGGAGGGAACAGGGAGGCCAACTGAATTCCTTTCAGACTTGCCTTTCCACGTGACAGCATCCGCATCTCTGACATCTGCAAGTTCCTTGTCCTCAGCAGAACTGGTTCTGGTGTTGTCCTATCCCCTGCTCTCATCTTCCCTAGGTATCACCTAGCCCTGAGCCTGAGCCCCTCTGACATACAGATGCACTGGCACAGACCTGCTTTCCAAGGGTAAAAACTCCTGGGTCCTCACCACTGGGGTGATGCCAAAGTATGGGACATATCTGTGTTGCCTATAAATAGAGCTGTGACTGGGTTGGTGCCAACTCCCCCTGCACCAGAAATACTTACTCATCTCCTGGCTTCAGGTTTCAAACTGGCTTTCTGGCAGAATGGCAATGATCAACATCATCGGCCTTTGCTTTATCCTAGCCTGCTGAGTCTTTGTACACAGGGGCTGGTTTTTATTTAAAGAATTAAATAGCTGGGCTTGGTGGCTCAGCCTGTAATCCTGCGCCTTTGGGAGACTGAGGTGAGTGGA